>NW_015388122.1:384586-386879 GCF_001527695.2 Protobothrops mucrosquamatus
CGTAGTTGATAAGACAACCACCTTCCAGGTTTATTTGCATTACAAAATGTATTATATTTCATATACCTTAAACTAGTTGCTGTCTGGTCAGCTATTAACATATTAAATTGTTCCCTAAGCATAGTTATAGATACTTTTAAATTATTATCCAACGGGTTTAAAATAAAAGCCTGTTCTTTCGATTTAATCTCCTCCTCTATGTCTTTTCGTTTTTGTGCTTGCTTTCTCTTATGAACACTATTCATAGAAATCAAAATACCTCTCATATAGGCTTTGCTAGCATCTCAGACTATTGAAATCAGAGTACCTTTATGCATATTTAACGAAAAAAATTCTTTCAAATGACCCTTACACTTCTGCACATTTATATCATATCTAAATAAATTTTCATTCAATCTCCAGGTTCTTCTCTTTCCTTCTTCACCAAATAATTCCATCCACACCGGACTATGATCAGACAATGTCCTAGGAAAAATCTTAACATTCTTCACCCTGGAAAGAAAGTCATTAGTTATAAAAAAAAAATCAATTCTCGAGTAGGATTGGTGCCTATCCGAGAAAAAGGTATAGTCTTTCTCGTCCATATTCCGTTCCCTCCATATGTCCTCTAGTTCCAGTTCCTCTTTCAAATCAAAAAAAGTTTTGGGCAATGTTGAGTTAAAAGCTTTACAGGAACCTTTCTTATCTTTTCTTGGATCTAAGACACCATTCCAGTCTCCCATCATAATAACAGATTTATAATCCATTTGATTTAGTTTCTGATGTATCAATTTATAAAACTGTTTCTGCTGTTGATTTGGAGCATATAATCCAATGATAAGACATTTCTTCCCATTCAAAAGCATTTCAATAAAGACATATCTTCTTTCTGGGTCAAAATCAATCAATTTAGGCAAAAACTCCTTCTTAACATAAATAACTACTCCACCTTTTTTCTGGGGCGCAGGTGCAATAAAATGTATTCCCAACCGTGAATTAGTCAGATACTTTTGATCTTTTGCTGTAATATGAGTCTCTTGCAAGCAAATAACATCATTTTTATGTTGCTTCAGATAATAAAATACCTTTTTTCTTTTCTGCGGTGAATTCAAGCCGTTAACATTCCATGTCAGGAACCTTGCCATCTTTAGTGGCAGAGAGCCTCAGGAACGCCCCTTGCAAATCAGCCGACACTGATTTCTTTGGTCTCGCTCCTCCCACTGACTCTGAAGTTACTTGCTGCGCTATGGGTACCGCATCCACTCTTTGTTGCTCTCTTTCTCTACGTCTGTGAGCTGCACGGGTCAATCTCTGTGATTTTGGATCATCTTTAATTTCCAAAAGTTGTAACTCAGCTTGAACTTGATCTTGTAAATTAGTAATGCTTGATGATGATGTGGCTCCTTGAGTGTCTTTATCTTCTTGAGTTCTTTCCTTCCTAATACCTTGTGGAGACACTGATGGGCCTGCTTTCAAAATTGAACTGTAAAAATCTTTTGCTTTTGCGACCGTATTAAGCCGGTAACGTACGCCCATATAATTAACCATTATACCAGCTGGTATCTCCCATCTGAATTGTATTTGTCTCACTTTCAATTCTTCAGCCAAAAAAGCAAAATCCTTTCTTCTTCTGAGTATCTTGGGTGGTATTTCTTTTAAAATTATCACATCTTGTCCTAAAATTTGAAATCTTTGTTTATAAAAAGCTTGAATAATTTCATTGCGGATTGATTTTTTTGAAAAGTAAACAACAACATCTCTTGGAAGCTTTCTCTGTCTTGCCACCCATGAGTTAACTCTTACTATTACTTTTCAATTACTTTTACAACAATAAAATCTACAGTTCATTATTTCTTTCACAGCCTGGGAGAGAGTGGGTGGGGTGTGGGGTTTGAGGGCTAACACACACACTTAGGTATCACCAAATGAACTCATTCACTTCCATTCTAAACAATTCCAATGCATAAATAATTCCACATACAAATATTTCATTTCATATTTTCTCCAGGCAAACCATTTATTCTTAAATAAGGCCTTTTTGTATTGTTGTTATCAGAGAGGGTTTGACCCTCTTCCAAGTCTTGGAAATAACACAGAACAACATAGACAAACATATATACACAAATACTGTTAAAACAACATTTATTTAAACATATGACTTGTCCTGCAAGAAGCGAGAAAAATCAAGAGCTGATTTCCAACCAAACGTGGTTTTTATAAAGGGCCCTTTATCATCTCCTATTTTTCTCACCATTCCAAGCCCAAGCATAATGTTCTGGGTGGCCACACACACACACACACACACACACACACA
>NW_015388122.1:390145-393486 GCF_001527695.2 Protobothrops mucrosquamatus
GTGTTGGGTCTGACATGAAGGCCACGTGGTGCACTATGCTGCCTGATGAAACTCATGGGGTACCCATTGCGCCTGCAGACCTTTACCAAATACCTCCTCTCTTCCACACGGGCCCTGGCCGTGCTGCAATGTGACTCAGCCCTCCTAAAGAGGGTCCTGATACAGCTGGCCTTGTGTTGCACCGGGTGGTTGCTATCATATATATATATATATATATATATATATATATGATAAAATCAATAAATATCGATCACCAAGAGGAAAGTAACAAATAGTAAAAAATTTAATGAGCCAAGCTTTCGTTGGGCCCACCCAACATCATCAGGGCTTTAAAAGTAGTCACTGGGAAAGAGCTTTTATAAGATGTTAACAGCCTGCATCCGGCTTCTGGAACGTGTCACCGGACCCAGCTGTTCGTGTTGTATCCTAGATACATTACCTACATCAACGTATGATGTTTTTCCATACCTCCTCTGTATTTTACCGTAAGTCTTCTCCTCGTTGACTTCAGGAGTGGAGTGAATTCTGTGTGTGGCACTATGCTCTGGGGGGTGCAGTTCTTCTTTGATCTCACTGTTAAATTCCTCCGTCCCTTACTAACGTGATCCAAGTGTGCCGTCTCCTCCTTGCCCCCATCCCCAGATGCCACTCCCATCTGATAAGGGGAGCAACTCCCAAGATCTCTGCTCATACCTTCGTCTCCTCTCACAGATGCCATAACGATCCCTTCCTCCCCCCGACCACGGGAGCCATCCTCATTCATAGACTGGGAATCCCTTTCCCTCTTCTGACAGACTCGAGTCATCACAGTGTGTTTACCCAATTTACTACCCGAGGCGATTTTTAAGGAGGTCTGTGGAAGTTGCTGTCGGCCCCTCACGGGGCCAGGGGATATAGCTGATGGGGGGGTATCCAAGCCCATGCCAATCCGGTCGTGTAATAAAGTGGTAGCCACGTTTCTCTCTCGATCTGGGTACAGTCCATGCATCAACTCTCTTCGGCGACTGGGGGGCCGGTTTGTGTGCCAAGTTCTTAACGTTTGTTGTGCTGGGCACATATCTACATGCTGGTTGATGGAGTCCTTCCCAGAGAACCACGCCTCTTTCAATAGTTGGCCCCCTTTGGTGGTATCACTCGCTAGGACCTGAGCTTGGTCAAAATTAAAACGGTGGCCATTCTCAGCCATATGAGACCAGATCTATGAATGTTGCTCACCCCTCTTAACTGCCAACTCGTGTTCGTGCAGGCGAGTCTTCAACCTCTTAGATGTTTCGCCCATGTAATTACGTGGGCAGTCCATGCACCTGATTTTATACACCACCGCTGATCTTTCTGTGGTGGGGAGTTGGTCTTTGGGGCGCATGATCCTTGATCGCAAAGTCTGGTCAGGTCTATGAGCCACCTTGATGTTATAGGGGGCCAACAATCTAGCCGTGGCCTCGGAGACATTACTGATATATGGTAAGGTGATGCGTGTGGTCCGCCCTTGAGGTTCCTCCTCATGGCCACGCCGGGGTCCAGACGTCTTGCTGTAGCATCTCACAAAGCCTAACGGGTATCCATTTAACCAAAAGACCCGGTACAAATGCTTCCTCTCTTCTATTCCAGATTTCACCGTGCTGCAGTGTGACTTTATACGCCCAAACAGCGTTTTGATGCAACCAATCTTATGGGCTACCGGGTGATTACTGTTATAGTGGAGGATTCGATCCGTGTGGGTGGGCTTACGATATACCTTTGTGCTTACTGAACCATCTGGTAAGCGCTGGAGTAATACATCCAGGAAGGCTATCGAGCCCCGGGTCTCCTCCTCCACTGTAAACTTAATGTCTGGATAGACTGAGTTCAGTATTCCCATAAAGTTGGTTTTATCACTTCGTTTAATGACAACAAACGTGTCGTCCACGTACCGTGCCCAAAACATGGGACGGTACTGGGACATAGCCTCATGTTCCAACCGTTGGAGAACCGCCTCTGCTATCACACTGGATATAGGGGAGCCCATGGGGGTGCCTTTTATCTGTTCATATACGACACCCTGGATGGTGAAGTACGTGGTCAGACAAAATTCCATGAGTTTTAACAAGTCCTCCACACGCAGGGAGTCCCGGCACTGCGTGTCCTCTCGTACCTCAAGCTGTTCTTTAAGGACCGCCATCGCAAGATCCCGAGGGATGGAGGTGAAGAGCGAGGTGACGTCAAAAGATACCATCACCTCGTCTTCCTCCACCCTCAGGTTCCGGATTTTGTCCAAGAACTCCTCTGTCGATTTAATAGTGGTGGGGCTGTCTTCCACCAGGTAGGAAATGCATTCACTCAGCCACTTCGCCAATCCCGAAATGGGCGTTCCCCTAAAGGAGACAATAGGGCGAAGTAGCGTGCCCTCCTTATGGATTTTAGGAAGTCCATAAAACCTGGGGAGGGCTGAATCCTTAGGCCGCATTCTCCTCAGGGTGTTCTCATCTACTCTTTTGAGACGCTTAAAGCTGTTCAACGACACAAACAACAACACAATAAACACAAAATACACTACACTTCAACAAAGACATTGTCTGACAGGGTTAAACTTAACAGTTACATTACCTCCATCCCTCGGGATCTTGCGATGGCGGTCCTTAAAGAACAGCTTGAGCCTGCAAAGATGAAGTGAGGAAAGCCAAAGCTCAAAATGAACTAAGGCTTGCGACCAAAGTCAAAAATAACAAAAAAAGCTTCTTTCAACATGTAAAAAACAAGAAAAAAGTGAAGGAAATGATTGGTCCATTAGTGGGTGAAAGTGGCAAGAAGGTAACAAGCAACAGGGAGAAAGCGGAACTATTTAACTCGTTTTTTGCATCTGTCTTTACACAAAGGGAAAAAACAGACCAACCTATCAAACATAGTGCCATAAAAAACAGAATAGAAACACAAGTTAAGATAGGCAAGAAAATAGTAAGTGAACACCTGTCCAGCCTAGACGAGTTCAAATCACCAGGACCAGATGTATTACACCCCAAGGTTCTCAAGGAACTAGCAAATGTGATCTCTGAACCACTGAACTATATTTTTCAAAGATCCTGGAGCACAGGGGAACTACCAGAGGACTGGAAAAGAGCTGATGTAGTTCCCATCCTCAAAAAAGGAAAAAAAAATGGACCCAGGGAATTACAGACCTATCAGCCTGACCTCAATACCTGGGAAGATCCTGGAAAAGATAATCAAACAACGAATCAACGAACACCTAGAGGCAAACAGAGTCATTACTAAAAGCCAACATGGGTTTGTCAAAAATAGATCATGCCAGACAAATCTTATTGCATTCTTTGACCAAGTGACAAAATTAGTGGATGAGAGGAATGCTG
>NW_015388122.1:394650-407255 GCF_001527695.2 Protobothrops mucrosquamatus
TCAAGATGTAAAGCATGCCCTATCTTAGCCTAAGCTTCCAGCGCTCAGGATTCAAAGGGCAATGTTTCCCTATCTCCTCCACCAGCTTCCTTATGTCAGCATCAAGCGTTGTCGCGCCTGACTTTTGTAGCAGGAATCTGAGCTCCTGTACATGTTTCTGCTGGGGCTGAGATAGCTTGCGACCCATACTCACCACTGAAGGGTCTCGTGAGACGAAAGTGCACCTAGGGGTCTATTCCAGACAATGGTAAGTATGTTGGCTGTCACTTCTTCCCCGGAGGGGTTCCCAAATGTCCCTGTTGTACGGGCGCCAGATGTAGTAATCAGTGCTCAGTCATTGCAGGGTGCAAATAATGGCCGCTCACACGCAGCAGTTTATTCTTTATATACAGTATTACAAGCAGGAAAAGGTTTAACATGGCAACAGCCTAGCAATAGCACTTCATTGGTTAATCTACTCACCAATGCTTAAGGATGGAAAGTAAGAGGCCAGAAAGAGGGAAAAGTGGGCATTGTTGGTGCGAGCTGTTATCAGACAAGCAAGGTCACACAGAGCTACGCACTTTCACATCGCTATGGTGATGTGAAAGGGAGAGATAGATGCAGAGAGGAGGAGCACACGTTAGGAGGGACAGTTTTATGATCACCACCTTTATCTCTCTCTCACCTCCACATTTCATTAGTCGGAACCATGACATCATGCCAAGATCTACTTTCTTTTCAAACTACCTGGGGTCCTGAACCCCAGACTTGAGAGAAGCTGGCAAAGATTCAGGAGGAAATTTCATTATGGGAAAAGAGAACCTGCTTGAAGACGATGATCCGGCAGCTGCTGATACCCCAGAGGGGGAAGCAATAGACAGCATGTTGTGGGAAGATGAGTTTTGGCAGATAAACAACTGGCAGATAAAAGTGGAACCCAAGCAGCTAGGAGAGCTGATCTGGCCGTCAGCCCGAATCCAACCCAGCAGAGACTCCAGATGCCTTGAGACTGCCTTGCCACCCTCAAAGGCTTTAAAAGCAGACCAGTGGAGAGCTACCAGATCGTCTGCCACTGAATGTTCGGGTGAGTCAATGGAAAGATTTGAAAAGCTAGAGATGAGAAGCAGAAATCAACTCCTACAGAGAGGAGCCTACAGCCCCTCCATTGCAGATCAGACAGCCTTCCAGACCCTGTCTTCCCCTGCCAGGGCCTCCAGCCCTGAAGAGAGAGGGAATCCCAGTTTGAGGCCTCTGCAGCAATGGGAAGTTTAGGATCCCTGCAGGTGGATGGCCAGCAGCCTCTGAGCTTGCCACAGCTAATAGAGGCCTTACAACAGCTTGGGGTGGTACAGAAGCCAGGAGATCAGCAGCTGGTGGGAGGATGACCACAATAAGCAGATTGGTCACTGCCCCAAATGTACAGCAACCACTGGGCCTATAGCAGCAGGGGGCGTGGACACAGCCCCTGAACGTGCAACCCCTGGGCATGCAGCAGCAGTCAGGATGGGACCAGAAGCAACTGGGGGTGCAACAGACACAGTGGGGGGCTCCACCTTTCAGAGCAACCTTTGATGGGGACCCAGAAAAGCTAATTTTCTTCCTCAATCAAGTGCATTCTCATTTGAACCACTGGGCCTATCTCTACCCAGGCCCAGGCGCCATGATTGATGTGATTGCATCCAGCCTAGAGGGAGAAGCATCTGAATGGTTGAACAATTTATATAATGAGCAAGCTCCCGAATTGGAGGACCCCCAGCTCTTCCTCCTAGGGCTGAGAGAAAGATTTGAGGACCTATCCATTGGCCTCAAAGCAGGAGAACAAATCCACAAAATAAAACAAGCTGGCAGGCCTGCCCTGGAGTACATGTGAGAGTTTCATAAGATAGCAGGTTAAATAGAGGGGTGGCCTGAGCAATCCCTAATCCATCACTTCATTGAGGGATTAGACGACCACCTCTCAGACCTGCATCTATCGAGCAGTACCTGATCAGCTGCAAGAATGGTACCAGGCAGCGGTGAAGCTAGACGTTCAGCTCGCCCGCTGTAAGAAGCCTCCCCTACCTGAATCTGAGGCATAGCCGGAGCAACCCGAACAGCAATCACCCCCAAAAAAACCTCCAACTACTGCGATGGCTGAAAGATCTAGGCAACCTGCAGGCCCATCAATTAAGTGTTTCCGGTGCAGAAAGGAGGGACATCAAGCAGCAAACCGCCCAGTTCCTTACCCCCAACAACAGAGCACACCGGGACCAGCAGCGAGAAAGAACACTGCCCAGTGGCTAATGAAAGAGAAATCCAACTGGGTCACACAGGAACCTGTTGTCCAGGTCACACACCCCGCACAGGAGGACTCCGGGTTGACCCACCCCCGCTCTACCCTCCTTTGACAGCGATGACAAAGGAGAGAACAACCCGATGGTGAGTCGACACATCCCTCCTTTTTCTCTGCCCGCCAAACTTATAATCCCTAAATCGGGGGCACAAATAGACTTAAATGTACTAATCGATTCTGAATGCTCCCGATGCATCATTAGCTTGCCATTTGCCATGAAATTGGGTATACGAGCAAAACTATTCTCCAAGCCCGTGAGGTTTGAGCAAGCCGATGGCTCCCTGATGGGAGGGACTCTTGTCACGCAATTAACTGAGCCCCTACACCTAGAAATAGGCGAGCACTGGGAGTTTATTCGCTTCCTGGTGGCTCCAAAAATGTCTGAGGCAGTGATCCTAGAGCTAGCCTGGTTGGACAAATGGAAACCATTTATCTGGTGGGAGAAAGGAATGAGAACTGTGAGACTACCTATAGGGCCTAAACCTCCCATTGATTCAACCGATGTTGCGGGACACTTTAGTCCACCTAATGAGCGAGCGCACATGGCTGCCTCATCGCCACCAGGCGAACCACTCATCCCCATTCAATACTAGGAACCTAGTGGAGGCATTCAGTGAAAAAGAATGTCATGCCCTGCCCCCTCACAGACCCAATGACTGCTCTATCGAACTGGTGCCAGGAGCCAAACTCTCACAACCAGGAATGTATGCTATGTCCCCCCTCAAAATGGAGGAGATACAGCGATATGTGAACAAAAACCTAGAGAGGGGGTTCATTGAACTTGCCAAATCTACCGTGGAAGCCCTTGTGTTATTTAAAGAAAAAAAGATGGGTCTCTTCATCCTTGCGTGGATTATAAAGGTCTGAACACGGTGAGTGTGGAAAATAAATACCTCCTCCCCCTCCTGAAGGACTTACAAATCCACCTGGCTAAAGGGAGCATCTTCACTAAATTAGACCTGAGGGAGGCATATTACCGGGTGAGAATAAAGGAGGGAGACGAGTGAAAAACTGCCTTCAACTGCCCCATGGGGAGCTATCAATTCGAAGTCTTGCCATTTGGACTACAGAGGGCCCCAGCCGTATTCATGCAGTTGATTAATGAGCTCCTACATGATCACTTGTACCAAGGGGTTCTGGTGTATCTTGATGATATCCTGATATACAGCACGAATATGACTGATCACATAAAACTGGTGAGAGAAGTGTTAAATAAACTAGTGAATGCCAAGCTTTATGCCAAATTGTCAAAATGTGAATTTCACCAGACCTGATTAGATTATCTTGGCTACAGAATTTCCAACGAGGGCGTAGAAATGGACCCAGCCAAAGTGAGAACTATAATTGAGTGGCAGCCCCTAAAGACTTGCAAACAGCTTCAGAGCTTTTTAGGTTTTGCCAACTTTTATCATCAATTCATCCCCTCTTTTGCCGAGATTGCCCTACCCCTTACAGAACTACTCAAAACAGGCAAAGGAGGAGGAAAGCCACGACCGGGCCAATCACTAGCATGGACAATGGGCTGTCAAACAGCTTTTGAGAATTTAAAGAGACTATTTGCTGCTGAACCGGTCCTAAAGCACCCCTGCCCAGGGGAACCCTTTGTGATTCAAGTCAATGCCAGCGATGTGGCAGTTGGAGCTGTATTACTGCAAAAGAACAAAAGTGGGGTCCTACAACCCTGTGCCTACACCTCTAAGAAATTTACTGAAAGCGAGCAGAGATGGGCAATCTGGGAGAAAGAGGCCTTTGCGATTAGGTGGGTGCTATTAAATTGGCAACACTATCTGGAAGGGAGCAAGGTGCCATTTGAAGTATGGACAGATCACAAAAATCTAGAAGCACTGAAAACTCCCCGCAAATTGTCCCCAAAGCAAGTGCGGTGGGCACAGTACTTTAACCACTTCAACTTCACTCTAAAGTACATACCAGGAGGAAAAAACTTCCTAGCTGATGCGCTATCCCGGTTACCCCAATACAAAAGTGTACGGGAGGAGGTTAACGAGGCAATTATCCCCAACCCACAAACTGCCGCTCAACGTACGCCTTGCAGGGTTCCCAATCCCGATGACCCTGGGGTAAAGAAAATAAAATGAGAGCTCCTCACTGATCAATGGTTCAAAAATAATCAAACCTCCCTAACATGCAGGGATGGCTCGGCTTACAAAGGGGGGAAACTATATTTGCCTGAAGCCCTCCATCTTAATGCTCTCAAACACAGCCATGATGTAAAACAGGCTGGATACTTTGGATATTTGAAAGCCCTACACTTCACCCACTGGCAATTTTGGTGGCCGGGGCTGAAACAGGATGTGGAAAACTATGTAAAAAGTTGTACTGTATGTGCCACAATGAAAAGAATCCCAGGGAAAACCCCCGGGTTATTGCAGCCGGTGGCAGACCCTTCTCAATCCTGGGAAGAAATAGCTATGGACTTTATAGTAGACCTACCTGAAAGCAGAGGAAATACTGTCATCTGGACTGTGATAGACCTGTTCTTGAAGCAGGCTCATTTCATCACCTGCAAAGGACTCCCATCTGCCCAACGACTGACCAAATTGTTCCTGAAACATATCTACTGGCTGCATGGCGCCCCTAAGTGAATAATTTTGGACAGGGGGGTGCAGTTTACAGTGAAGTTTTGGAGGAGTTTTCTTAAATTAATTGGATCATATCAAGGTTTATCATCTGCTTTTCATCTGGCCACCAATGGGGCTGCAGAATCCGCTAACAAAATGGTGGAGCAATATCTTAGATGCTACGTTTCTTACCAACAGACGAACTGGACTGACCTCCCTTTTGTGGAGGTGGTGTACAATAATTCTGTGCACAGCAGCACCGGCTACATGCCTTTCAGAGTGGCCACAGGAAAAGAGTTCAGCCCAATACCTGAATACCCTCAGGTGCCCTCCGCTTCCCAGACACTTGACCAATGGGTGAGGGGGTGGGAAGAAGTTTGGAGAAACACAAAAACTGCTTTTAAAAAAGACTTTTGAGACCTATAAAAAGCAGGCTGATAAAAAGAGGGCTCCCCAAAGAACATTCCAAGTTGGTGAAAACGTTTATCTGTCAACTAAATATTTACGCCTCAAATTACACAGCAAGAAATTAGGACCAAAATTCTTTGGGCCTTTCCCCATCATAAGGATCATCAACCCCGTCACAGTAGAATTAAAACTCTCTAGGCTTTTAGGGAGGATTCACCCTGTCTTCCATTGCAGCTTGTTAAAACCTTGCCAGGGCTCCTCTTTAAGACCTCCCCCTAAGAAGGCACACAGGCCCCTCATAGTAGCAGGTAAGATGCACTATGAAGTGAAACATATTCTTGACTCTAGAATTTTTAAAGGGAAATTGCAGTATCTAGTACAATGGAAGGGGTACTCGCTGTCCAAAGCTACTTGGGTGAAATCTAGCAATGTGAAGGCTGACCGACTCATCAAAAAGTTTCATGAGAAAAACCCCAACAAACCAAGAGATAATCCTGACATATACTTTTTTTCTTTTTCTTTTTTACAAATTGTATTGAATATACATTTTAAAAACAAAAATGGACATACTTCAACTTCCCTGACTTCACCAGTGCTATTAGTATTACCTTATGTTACAGAAAGAAAAACAGAAACTTAAAACATATTCTTTAACAGGACAAAGTATAACAAACTGCGTGTAACATCTATACAATTTTTGCTAAACCATCTTTCAATCGTCAGCAATTATATTTACATATCTTTCAGTTGTGCCCTAATGTAAGTACTAATAAGAAGTCCTTATGATATCAACTAGTCAATCGATACTCGCCTCAGCGATCCTCCTTATCTTTAACCAATCGTACAAATTTTTCCAAATTTCATAATATTCTGTTTCAGTTTTATTTTTAATCTCTAAAGTTAACCTGTTCATTTCAGCGCAGGATAAAATTTTATTTATTATTTCTTCCTCAGTGGGGGTTTCCTTTCCTTTCCATTTTTGAGCATATGCCAATCTTGCTGCAGTTAAAATATGCAATAGTAAGTAAAAAGATGCTTTTCTGAGTTTGTCATTAATAATCCCTAATAAGAAGATTTCTGGTTTTAAATCAATTTTTTGTAATAGTATTTCTTCCAGCCAATTTTTTATCCGATTCCAAAAATTTTGTGCCTTTGAACATTCCCACATGTGATAATAAGTCCCTGGAAGCCTTATACATTTCCAGCATGTTGGTGAGGTTTTTTTATTTATTTTTGCTAACCTTGTAGGGGGAAGGTGCCATCTGTAAAACATCTTGTATAAATTTTCTTTGTAGGAGGTAGCTAGCATTAACCTCCTGTTTCTGTCCCATAATGATTGCCAATTATCAAGGTCAATACTATAACCAAAATTTTTACTCCAGATTAACATTGTTTTTTTTACCTGTTCTTCTAATAAATCTTGTTCCAATAAATATTGATATATCTTTTTTATCATTTGATCTTCTGTTCCTAGAAGGATTTTATCTAATTGTATGCTCTAATTTTATCCCTGGTTCTTTTTTGTCTTTTCTGTGTCGCGACTGTATTTGTAAGTATGCCCACCATTCCAACTCTATACCATCTTCTGATAACCTTTTCCTTGTTTTCAGATCCCCATTCTCGTCTAAAATATCTTTGTATGTAATTACTCCTGACATATTCTTTTGTTTACATACAGGACCTATCCTTTTTGTAAGGGGGGGGGGCTGGATGTCAATGCTGCTAACATTGGATGTTCTTGCTTTGACAAAATATGCAGAGGTAGCCACTCTCTGTATAAGCTGTGTGGTATTTTTAGAATTAAATTAGATGATGCTGGGAGGGGAGGAGAAAGAATGTGTGTGGGGATTAGTTAAGATAAGAAATCCATGGGCTACAGAACAGAAGGGAACCTTTGCCTTTCAAACTGTTTTGAGAATGTGATTTATGACAGCAAATCAGGGGAGGGAAATATGCTGGCATAATATGTGCTCAGGAGGGGAATTCAGATTTTGGCATCCTCCATGCTGTGCCGACACTTTGTTACATGATTAAAGACTTTTTAGGATAAACAGTGCCTGGAAGTTCTTTAAAGTGTTTCATTAGTTGGAACCATGACACATTATCTCTTTCGGGAGAGCCTGGGGATGGCTGGAATTGAGGCCATCATTGTCGTCTATTGGGCTGAGGACTTTGGCGATTTAATGGACACTCATTCTTCCAATTTCCCATCTGTTTACATATTGGTTTTTCTGTAAATTCCCAAACTGTTGGTATGGGAATCCTCTTTTAGGCTGTGACTATAATTCCAGGACGGGAGGATTACTTGTTCCTGAATGGAGTGGGGTGGAAATGATTCCTCCAGTTGGTCCTCCAAAAGTTCTTCTGACACAGCTTTTTCCTCCCCCTTTCAAACAGTGCAAATTTTAGATGGCAAAGATTTGGCAAAGGTTAGGATGACATTGTTTCAAGATGTCTTAGTGACAAATTGACGAAGAAATCTGCATATAATTCTTCCTCTATTCTTTTTTGAGTATTGAGTATTGAGAAGATATTGAGATCTCTTCTATATACTCAGAACCTTGTTTTGGATATAGAAAAAAATTGGACCCAAGAAAATATGTGGCCAGATGGTGGTACAAAAGGTTCAAAGTTCGTTTTTACTAAAACTTATTTTAATGACCACCGTGGTTTCAATGCTTCCCAGCTACTAAAAACACCTTCTAACAGAGTGCACTCTTTCCCTAGACCAACAATCCTGTCTTGCCTGTTTCCTATTGCCCTGTCCTTAAAGAGTTTCTCGGTTCCTTTCCTTTGAAATCGAGGCTTGCTAAGCCCCTCTATGTCAAACTGGACACTCCTGCTCAAAAATATTCAACAAGCACTCTTCGTCTGTCACTTTGGAAGTCAACGGCGGTTCCCCTCACAGGGAAATGGAAACACAGATCCTTCCTCCACACTCTCTTTGGAGCAAACCTTTAACAGGAATTTCTCAGTCTCATTCTCCCATCCAGACAGCGCTACCCACTTCCCCCCTAACAAAATTATACTCACCACCAGATTGGTCTCCCTTCCCCATCTCCTAAACAATCAGTGCCTCTATTTAGCCAGAGCATTCCAGGGCAATGGCTCTGGGAGCACTCTTGATGTCGAGCTCCGCCAGTCCGGTTTCCTCTGGGAGATTACAAGAAGGCTCTCCATCAGTCCAAAAATGATGACGGCTAATGGGGACTTAAATGTAAGTCGCCCTGAGAGAACGGTGCCCTTGGGGCCCATGTTTGGGCACCAGGAAATATGTAAGGATTTTCAGCTCAGAATCCTAATAAATTCCAATGAGACTCTGAACATGAGGCTACTGAAAAAGAAACCACTTTATTCTTTGGCCAAAGGAAAGCCGTGTGTCCTGTGTCTGACACAGCAACATGTAGGAGGAAAGACACACACACTAATCAATTTTCCCCCTTTTATAGCTAAGGCACTTTCTCAGGCTAAAAGATTTCTTTTTCATCTGAATATGTTTTCTTTATCAGGTTAGTTCAGTTACAGCTTGTTACTCTTATGCTTCGAATATTTAACTGCTGGCAGGCCGTCGGAAACTTTCTCCTTGAGCAGATACATTTGAAGTGATACATTGCAAGCTATAGCAAACATTTAAAGTTACAAATAAGCTTTTTCTTTCTCCATAGTCAGCTTTTAAGTTATCTCTGAGCAAAATACAGAGCGCAAACGAGAAAGAATGAACAATGGCTGGGTTATACATAAATGATTATATTTTGATTCCTTCATGACGTAAGGAAAACATCTAACATGGCCTGTAAGTCTGCCCAATTGGCATTGTGGGTATGGATAATAGACAGGATCAGATCAGTGCATTTATGTAGGGCTGCTGTATAGGAACCAAGCATGTCCTTCCATGCATCTGACGTGGAAAGGGGAGAATAAATTAAAACATTGGTTTCCCCTCCTTCCAACAGCAAGCATGCTCCATGAAGGAGTAAACTAAGAGGGGGGGGGCTGAAAGAGTGGAAGACCTAAGTGGTAAAGGTCAAAATCTCAACCAGGGTGAAAATCAATAGGTACTTCTTTTTCCAATTCGAGTCCTGTCTGGAGCTGCACACTGGCCGGTTTAAAAGAAGTTTGCTATTTGCAATAAGGAGTGCCCTGTTACTTCCAAGCTATGCCTTTTACTAACTCCGTTAACAAGAATGGATCCTGAAAACACATGGTTTTCCAGCTTTTCCAATCCAGGGCAAATATGACTGCATGCCCTTTTTACAATTTGAGTTCTTTCTGACTTAAGGTGAGTTCAGCATTCGCTATAAGAGGCCTGCTGTCAAGTGCAAGTTATGCCTTGGACTGACTACGCAAAGAGTGGATCCTGAAAAGATGTGGGGTTCAGGCTTCCCTGGACCAGGATGTAAATCAGTATGTGCCTCTTTTTCCAATTCAAGTCCTATCTGGAGCTGGATCAATGGCTGAAAGGGAGTTCGGTATTTGTTATAAAAGGCATGCTGTCAAGTCCAATGTATGCCTTGAACTTCCCTACAGACAAGGAGTGGATCTTGAAAAACATGTATTTTTCCGGCTTCCTTGTTGCCAGGACAAACATGAATATGTGCCTATTTTACAAATTAGAGTGCTGTCTGGAGCTTAATGCTTGCTGAAAGCGAATTCAGTAATCACTAAAAAGGGCCTGTTTTCAAGTCCAAGGTATGCTGTCAGGTCTGCCTCCATTCAAATCCTAAGAATCAATGTCCCCAACTCCATGGATTTAGAGAAGAGGTACTTTTACTAAGAATGAACTGATAGCACAAAAGCAAGGCAAGATCTGAATAAAATATGTGTGAAAATTACACATTGAATGTTTCCCCACAGCCCTCCCCCCAAAGTCCAGCCCAGGCAGGCTAATCAACATTCAAAATGATGTTATGAGAAACCCTCTTCAGCAGATGGTGTGTACCTCTGGAAGCCCAGGCCTTGGTAAAGTCTAAACATCTCCAGTCCATTGAAGGGGAGCAATCCTCCCTTTCGTTTCTCACTTCACACCAGCTGACATTCAGCTCCTTGTCGACAGAGGCTTTAGCTCTACAAAAATAACTAATTGTATTGAAGTTTTCTGTTTTACTGTATTCTTTTATTGTACAGGTTGGTCAAAGAGCATAATAAAGATATCTGATGTGGTTTGATAAAATAAACCATGGTGTAAGACCTGCCTTAGCTACTGCTCCCAAGAAAGCGGAACTCTTGAAACTGGCATCCTTTCAACGAACTTTCAGTTCCTCCACTATCCCATCTCATCCGACTGGAGATAAGGCAGATGCCTGCAGGCACATTCCTCCCTCCTTTCACACCCAGAGAGAGTTACTTCAAAGAAGATAGAACAAAACAAAGGAAACACATCTCAGAGCCCGCAGAACTTTCCCCTCCTGACAGAGCAAATCTCCCCCCCAACAGAATGGCAGTACCCGAAAATGAAATGCATAAGAATATAAAATGGGTATAATACATTGAGGGTCTGACACACAGCTTATTTGTTGGTAGGATAAAAAAATGTGGGATAGACAATATCACCACCAGATGGATTTGCAATTGGCTGGCCATCTGCACCCTGTGTGTAATTCTGGATGGAACTACGTTTACATGGAAGTGTGCAGTGGGGTACCTCAAGGTTCTTCTTAGACCCATTATTCTTCATAAACAATTTAGATGGGATAGAAGAACTCATCAAACTTGCAGATGTTATTAAGTTGGGGGATTTGCTAACAATTTGGAACATAGACAAAATTCAGAAGAAACTTCACACTTGAGCACTGGGCCATATCCAACAGAATACAATTCAGTAGTGAGAAAAGTAAGGTTTTATATTTTGGCAAGAAAAATCAAATGCACAGGTACAGCATAGATGGTATCTGACTCAACAATGAGATGGATCTAGGCATCTGGAGGCCAGCTGTAGTGGTAGAGCAACTGAGGCAGAGAGGAAAGGGATAAATTTTCAAGGCAAGGAGTAGATGGCTAAGAGCAAAGCATTTCCTAAATAGCAGTCTGAGATTTACTGCAAAAGGTGATGTGATCCTGTGGCTACAAATCTCAGGTTCCTATTCAACATTCCTTGTTGGGGAGAAAGATATATATATAAGCACACTGCTGGCTCATATTTAAGAGATTGTTTACTAGGACTCTAAAGTGCCTCTAACACTTGGAATATTTCATCCAGTTTTGGTCACAATAAAAAAAAAAGTTGAGACTTTGGAAAGAGGTGAAGAGAAGAGCAACAAGATGATTAGGGGCCTGGAGGCTAAAACATAGGAATGATTGCAGGAATTGGGTATGTCTAGTCTAGTAAAAAAGGACTAGGGGCAACATGATAGCAGTATTCCAATATTTGATGGGCTGCCACAAAGAAGAGGGTGTCAACCTATTTTCCAAAGCTCCAGAAGGCAAGACAAGAAACAATGGATGGAAACTAATCAAGGGAAGCAACTGAGAACTAAGGAGAAAATTCCTAACAGTGAGAAAAATTAACCAGTGGATCAACATATTCAGAAGTTGTGGGTGCTCCAATACTCCTCCCTCTCTCTTTGGCCTCACTGCTTGTCTCACCAAAGCCTCTGCTCCTCTCCCTTTCTATTTCTGTTCACTGCTTGTCTCACACAAGCCTCTCCTCTTCTCCCTCTCCTCACTCCTTGTCTCAGAAAAGTCTTTCCTCTTCTCTGTCTTTGACCTCATTGCTTGTCTCACAAAGCCTCTGCTCCTCTCCCTCTCTTTCTCCTCACTGCTTGTCTCACACAAGCCTCTCCTTCCTCTCTCTTCATCCCCTTCTCTTTCTCCGTTTTTTTCTCTCCCTCTCCCACCATAACCTCCTCCTCACCCCCTCCTCTTTTTATTTTCGAGTTGCACCACTCTCTGGGGCTCAGGGAGAGCTCCAGTATTGGCTGCTACCCCAGTCTCACTCCCCCATGCAGTCACCCACTCCTCGCCTTGTCCGTTGCACACAGTGCTGATCAGTTGGAGAGGTGCATGTCAATCCTGGGTCCTCTGCTGAACCCTGCAGCCCTGCAGCTCCAGTTGACTCATTCACCCTGTGGGAAGTTAACCCAGAGAAGGAAATATTAAAAAGGCAGAAAAAAATATTGTTCACCAAAAGGATTTTTAAAAGCATTTTTTGAAAAGCAGAAACCAAACCTGGCCTCATCTCTTTGCCCAGGGCAGTAGCTAGTCTTATACAAATGCAGATGTGGAACCATCAGAAAGTTGAAGCCAGAGCAATCAAGAAGACAAAGAGAAAATCTGCATACCCCACCCAAGCTCTTAAGAGTCATTAG
>NW_015388122.1:410850-419424 GCF_001527695.2 Protobothrops mucrosquamatus
CTTATCTGTCTTCTGCAATAAACTGTAACCTTCTTCCCAAAGCAGTCGCCATGTTTGCTTATTTATTCCCGGCTTGGATGAACCAGGATGAAGACTTACTTCTAACAACCCCAAGGCCTGTTTGCTGTTCCCAGTGATAGCAGAGCCTGCCGGAAGCACTGATCAGCTTGTAGCTGCGTGCACCATTCCAGGGCCTTCAGCAGAGCCCCAGCAACACCACAGTTCCAGCTGACTCACTGCCTGAAGATTGTGTGCAGCTGCCGGCCACCTCCGAGGCTGCTGGAAGCACCGATCAGCTGGAGTTGCACGCATTGATCCTGGGCCTTCAGCAGAGCCCCAGCAACACCGCAGCTCCAGCTGACTCTTCCCCAGGCCTCTCTGGTGCTGCTGCCATTTCAGCTCATTGGCACTGCAGCTTATTCCCCCTCCCACACTTTTCTAGGTCTTGTACTACCTGCCAGGTGCCAAATGTGTACCACTGGTTGAAAAGCCCTGGCTTAGAGTATCCTGTGGCAGCAAGGATGACAAAGTATTTCTCCACCCTTATTGCACCCAGTTTCAGATGACATGAGCCTTTTTGGGCAGGGGGCTCATAGAACCTCTTACAGGGGCATGCAGAGCAATTTGTTCAGCATCTTTTGGATAAAGTTGCTCTGATTCATTTGGACTCAGGTCTTGTAGCAGGTCCAGAGGAGATGCCTTGGAAGAAGTCTTGCCTGGTTATCTGGGAACGGTTTGAGTCTGAGGTGGACAGGGTCATTAGGATGATGAGTTCAGCCATCTGCTTTTTAGATCCATACACCTCCTGGTTTGTTAAAGTGACCTAGGGTGTGACACATAAGTGGGTTCTAGCAGAAGTTAATTCTTTGAATGAGGGAATTATTCCATTACCTCTTAAGGAGACTTTAGTTTGCCCGCTCCTCAAGAAACCATCACTGGGCTCCATATTCTGCACAATTTTCATCCAGCATCTAACCTCTGCTTTTGAGAGAAAGTGGTTGAGATTGTGGTTGTGCAACAGCTTCAGCAAACTTTGGAAGAAGTGAATTATTTGAATTTCTTATAGTATAGTTGGGATACATATCCAGGCATGGTATGAAACAAGTATTGGTCACACTGTTGGATCTCTAGTAAGGGTGGTATGGGAGTTGTACATTCATCCCTGCCCTCTCTGTGCTTTTATACCTGTCAGCCCTCCTATGTAAACCAAACAGGAAATATCTGCCTCCCTCATTTCAGAGATATTTCCTTACTAGATTATCAGTGTTTTCAGCAATAGCAGACCTAATATACTGGAAAAAGTCTTAAAAATTCAGGGAGATATTCTATTCAGAGATGTATCTGCCTTGAAAGTAGCCCACAGTCAAACATCAAGAATTGACCACAGGAAATGTTTTATGGTATAATACAAATTCATAAAATGCTTTATGATAACTTTTATGTCATAAAACATTTTATAAAATTTGCTAAATTTCAATTCCAAGGGATTCATGGGATTCATGGAATTGGATGCATTCTTGTTAGGTAATTTTGTTGAAAACATTTTGCCTTATGATGTATCATTTCATCCACTTAAAGATAACAGACAGAATTCTAGTTATAGATAGATAGATAATTTTGGCTCTTGACCACTATTAAAATATTGACATTAAAAAGAAGAAAAAGGGTGAACATGCCTATTGCATTGTAGCACACTCCTATCTGAAACGTTGTTATAATGTAGTTTGTTGAACTTCGACATATACTATGTGAACTCAATCACGGTTATTGTCAATGTCAATACTACATTTGTTGGTATAAACAAAACAGCGAAGCAATACCAGAAAAAAGCCTAGGCATTACCTAATGGTCCATGTCTCCTTTTCTAAAGGCTTTTTATAAGCATGTCCAAATGAGAATCCATTCTCATGGTAAAAACTAAAATACCCTTTCTATATAACTGAACAACATACACCTCTCCCACCCTTTATGTAAAACAATTGTAACTCGATCTTTTCTGTGCCTTCAGTAACCAGTTATTAGCCACATCCTATAAGCAGTTTGGGCTTCAACTATTTCTATTTGGCTGTAGCTTTCATATGTTGAAATATGGTTATGTAGGGCAGGCCAAACACCAGTCTTCATGGTGTGTCTGCACCAAAGAACTATTTCTTACAGGTCACTTACATTTCAAGAAAATATAATTTGGGGAAAACTGGCAAAGCCTTCTTTGAGTCAATATTTAATAGTAATGGGGCATTGTTTCCATTTTGCCCACAACGTCTGAGCAAGAAAGGGACAAAAAGCAAGCTGAAATAAATGCCTAGCCAAGTCCTCTCCTTCCACCTCTGTTCTGGCCATCTGACAGACCCAAGATAGCCAAGATAATCAAAGGCCTTTGGAGGGTGTACCAACTTCTCAAATTGTATCCAGGTTTTTTGGTGGCACTAACAAAAAAGTCTGTTTTATTCCACTAATCATATATGTACATCAGGGGTCCCCAATCTATGGGCTGCAGACTGCTACTGGGCTGTGACTCATTGGGAACTGGGCCACTAAACAAGCAAAGCTTCATTTGTGCATGCACAGGATTTAGGTTGTGCATGCAGAACCATTCCTCCCCATTGCCAAAACCTTAAAAGCCACCGCCAGTCCGCCGAACCAAAACGATTGGGGATCCCCAATAAATAGTATATATCCAATTCCCAACTAATACATAACCAACATAAACTGCCCAATGTAGCACATGAAAAAGTTGTTTACAGATGCACTACTGCGCTACTGCCTTATGATCATTCCCAAAGGGCAATGGACAGCAGCCAAAATGCCTCTTCAGAAAATCTGACTTGAGATGATGCAGTGTTTCTAATACAGTACAAAGGCAAAAACTATTCTTTGGAGGATCTGGGGCATGGATCTAGCAGTTGTCTGAAACTCATCTTCTTCCAGGATCCTGAAACAGCTACTGAAGGTGTTTGTGCAATATGAAGGACAGTTACAGCTGCTTTAAGGATCTGTAAACAGCTGCCATGTTTGTATCACGTGCATTTCACAACACCTTTTGTGTTTAAATCAGAAATGCAGCATTGGATTAATGAGAAAATCCAGAGTGCCTGGAGGGTGTAATGCTGGCCCTGTTTGACGTATAAGGAAGATTTATTTTATTTTATTTTATTTAAATGACTTATAGAACCACCCATCTCACAGCAGAGGCTCTGGGTGGCATACAAAGGTTAAAATAACCACCACAATTTATAATCTATGATAACTATGATTATTATAACATTTTATAAAGCTGTAGCTATTTTGTGCTTTGTACAGTGCTAATTTCTTTGCTTTGACAGGATTAAAAAAAAACTCTAACAACAGAGCTGTCATTTGGGGCCCAAGCAGTCAAGAGCTGTACAAAAAGACAAGCAATCAGCATTCATAGCAAAGTTCTTATTGTCAGAGGAAAAGCTTAGATGGTTTTTTTAAAAGGGTCATAATTCTGACCTTTGGCAGAATTTTATGCCTGGAATGGCTGAGCCCTACATATATTATTGAAATTGGGGAAAAATAGAAAAAGTTGCTTATTTATTATTCTAGCCAAGTAGAAGGGCCAACAAAGTACAAAAGGGAATTAAAGTGCCTATAGAGGCCCATCTTTCTCTTCCAGGTTTTTGCAGTGTTACTCAACCATTGTTGAAGTCTATCTTCACAAGGCAGAAGGAAGAGCCAAATAACCTTTTATATTCAAGGGGGAGACATGGAGAGTGGGGATGAATAAAAGCTGAAAGGACAGGAATCCTAAATATGATACTTCTGAAATGGTAACTGAATCCACAAAAAGAAAAACAAGATATTCAGTATGAATCTGAGTGTACTCCCCAAAGGGAAAAAATATATGCTTCAATACTTACATCCCATTACATAGTTCAAAGGGCACTTCTAAACACATTTAACCTTAAGTAAATCTTAATAATTCAAAGATGACTTATTCCCAATATAGATCTTAAAAACTGCTGCCTGTCATATTTGCAGCACAAAGAACAGTGATAGATTCTTTTAAGATTTTGTTCAGCAGTTAAGAACGTGGAGTTTATCCTTGAGGGAAGAAAAAATGTCTTTAGTTTTATTAGCATGGAGGATGACATGTAGATATAACACAGACTTAAACCAAGTTTAAAATCCACCCATTAGGCAGCCGTGAGAAAATGGCAGTATCCCATCAAGTGTTCCTCATCTGCATACAGGAGAAGCTGTTCCACAGATACTGGAAGGATGAAAAATAAATGCCATCACAGCCAATGAAGAATGATAGAGAATAACTACAAGCAATAGATTAAACAATAGAGATGGTCATGAGAGACCAGAATCAACCTCTCACTCAAAGATGGTCCATCAATACAGTCTAGGCAGATTTAAACAGAAATAAGGCCTACTGGACTCAATGACTCGCTCCCCAGTTTATTCTATGAATGAATAAAAAGGGAATCAAAGGTCCAAAGTATGTTTTACATTCTCTTGTGTTTTTTATTTCATGCTTTCAAAACATTGCAAGTTGGCTCATTTACCTGCATCAAGTACAGTGTGGAATCCTTTCTGCAGGTGCTTTTGTCATAGTGTGCTAGGATCTGCTTTGCATGGCTAACTGAAGCAGTTAAACAGTGGTAATCTGGTACCATTTTGAATTATAGCTCTCCCAATTCCTAAGCATGAACTGTATTGGTTAGGACATACTATTGAAAGTCTCTGGAGAGATTTTCTAAACATGGTTTCCAGGGGAGAAAAAAAGTAAGAGGACACAATCTTTCCCCATGTATATAAAATGTAAAAAGGAAAAAAAAGTATTTCATGATTCTCTAGGAAAAACATACATCCAATTCTAATTACCTTTCCAACAGTATTCTCTTTTTTAAAAAAGTGAATACAGTAGTATTATAGTAAAGACCTCAAGAGGGCAGACTTGGTTCAGAGAACTAAAAATATTTCAAATTCCACTGTCAATCAGATAATGCAATGAATATCCTTTTCTTTGTTTCCTTGAACTTTTAAAGCTTCAAGTTTAACAGCTATGGAAAAGTACGGCCTGGAATAAATAATAACAGCAGCAAATGTCGCTTATGCAATAAAAAAGATAAAACAGTGGATCACCTTATCAGTGGATGCAGCAAAATTTCAGACTATTTATAATGTCATGATCCAGTTGCCAAAATTGGAAGCTTTGCCAGAAGTTTGGGTTTGAATGCAGCAAAAATTATTGGGAACACTAAATTAACAACGTTCTTGAAAATAAGCAAATCAAGATTCAGTGGGACTTTTGAATCCAAATGGACAGACATCTGGCTCACAACATGCCTGTCATCACAATTGTGGAAAAGAAAAAGTCTGGTTCATTGATATTGCAATACCAGGTGATGCACGAATTGAAGAGAAACAGCTAGAAAAAATAACCAAATATTTGCAAGATTTGCAAATTGAAGAGTGGAGGAAGAAATTAATGGTTTTGCCAATAGTAATAGTAATAGGAGTCCTTGGAGCAATATCCCAACTGACTGCCTAGATACATGGAAATTTTGAATTTATAAGATCTGAATATCCTTTGCAAAAAATCACCCCACTCGGAACTGCCTATATACTCAGATGCTACCTCTAATAACTCTTAGGTCCTTGGTTAGGACTTGAATTGTTAAGTGTTTACCATCCCAGACTGTGAATTGAGTTGAGGATTAATCATTATCATCATCACCACCACCACCACCATCATCCCCAGTGAGGCATTACCTTGATGTGGTTGTGGGGAGGGGTGTGCTCTGAGGAAGATGAGAACTAAGCCAGAGATTCAACGATACTGCACAGATCTCTCCAGAGGAGTCAAAGTGTGTCTCTCCGCTAAAAAATAGGGTAACACATAAATTGCAGAAAGCCATACCAGCTCGGATGTTGCCTGGGTTAAAAAGGTCTGTGCTAGATGTTGGAATTCCTGGATATCTGGTGAAAAATGGCCTACAGGACTCAGGACTGTTGGCTGAGCAACCAGGGCCAGCAGCTGCAGAACAACTGGAAGAAAAGGTGTTTACCTATCACAAATATAGTGATTGAAAGAAAAGAAATAATGATCTATTATTACAGATCAAGTCCAACAAGAAGAGTATATTTGAAATGAATGCACCAGTTCTGGAAAGAACATCCAGAATCAGAAATAACAGAACAGAGGCTAGCAGATCTACTGTCAAGACTGAATTGCTACAATGCTTGTTAGCATCTATTTCAGATGATGTTTTTCCATACAGCTTCAGATCATTCATGTAAAGAAGGTGGGATAGTCTGGCAGATGTTTTTGATGCTTGATAGCCATGGACTGAGTTATTCAGTATTGTTGACAGAGGAATCGGTACAATGACAAATAGTAATGCTGATAATGAATCGCCTTGAAATATTCCACCAGGGGCACAGCCAGAAGCTCTTGGAGGAATACATTCAACATGGGCTCTGGAGAGTCCAATGGGGCTAAGGGGAAGAGGCATGGGTAAAAGCACTAGCTGGTGAAAACAGGATCATTTGCTGCTGGGGAATAGCCCATAAAATTCACTGTGGCACCAAAGACCACCACGGCTTGCACCACCACATCTCCCTGGCCAGGCAGTGACAAAATCACTGAAATTACCAGTTGTTTGGATGGGGTGGGACAGGGTGGCCGGGACTGGCCTGCTGCAAGGTGATCCCAGGCTTCTTAGCCCTCTAGGTTGAGCTCTTGCCATTTCCTGCCGAAGGCCTCTTGATCTTGGCTGGGTACTTGGCAGCCATATGTTCTTGGCCCTGTAGTGCAAACACAGACATTTGCAGTGATGCCAGTCTTTCTAGGCTTAAGTGAGGTGCAGACATGCGGCCCCAAGCTGCATGGGCTCCTCTGGAGTAACAGAAACCTCTGGCTTCTTAGGTGGCACAGGTGAGCCAGCAGTCTGTTGTCCTACCTGCACTGCTGCAAATGACTATGTGCAAGCACAGATGGGCATGTATGCCATCGCCCCGGAGGGAGGCAGGGCCAGGCTCCTCCCCTCCACCTCTCCACATGCGCCTGCTCTCTCTCTCTCTCTCTCTCTCTCTCTCTCTCTCTCTCTCTCTCTCTCTCTCTCTCTCTCTCTCTCTCTCTCTCTCTCCCTCTCTCTCTCTCTCTCTCTCTCTGCACTCTGAGTCGGAGCAGCTGCAAGAGCTGGGTGGATCTGGGCTGGTGGTAGAGGCAGCTGCCAGCGCGAGTCCAGGTAAGCCAGTTTCAGCGTGGCGCAGATCTTTGCCTCTGGTGGCAGCCGGGGGCAGCTCTGGGCAAGGTGGGCGGCACTTCAGCAGCTCTGCATTGGCGGCTGTGGCCAGGCTGGCTCTCAAAGAAGTGAGCGGGACGCCCGGTTGGGAGGACCAGGCACCGCCACCTGCCACTTTAAGGCCCCTCTGAGTGCACCACCAAGGCTGAGGCTGAGAGGAGGCAAAGATCTGCACCATGCCAAAAACAGCCGTTTCCCAGCAAATGGCCATTTTTGGCATGGTGCAGATCTTTGCATCCGACAGCAGCCAGAGGCAGCTCCGGGCAAGGCAGGCGGCGCTTCAGTGGCTCTGCATTGGCTTCGGCCAGGCCAGCTCTCAAAGAAGCGAGCGGGATGCTCAGTTGGGAGGAAGAGTGGGCGGGCGGGCAGGCGCGGCTCTGGTCCTTCCCCGGTGGATCACCCTTTGTTCGCTTGAAGTCCTGCGGCGGGCGTCTCCCTCATGGCTGCTCCCTTAAAGTGGCAGGCAGCGCTGCCGGGTCCGCCGCATGGCCAGGAGGAGGCAGCTGGAGGGCCGAGCGGTTCTGGCCATGCCCGTGCTCCAGCCATGACTCCAGTCTTACGAGTTGTGAAGGGGGGGGCTGGGCCGCAGAGCCTGGACAGCCAGCAGCGACAAGGGGAAGTCGGGCCATCTCCTCACTGCCACCCAGTGGCTGTCTGGGGTTCCGGGCATGGGCAGCTGCCCTGCCCTGCTGGGCGCCCCTCTGCAGCCTCGGTCGGGAAGCCTCCGATGGGGCTCCGTCCTCCACACAGAGCGAGGCCTGGGTAGCAATGGCCGGACCCCCAGTGTGGCCTCTCTGCCTCCAGCCCCGAACAGGTGCTGAGAGGGCAGGCCACTGGGCAGGTTGCCAGCCAGGAGTTGGCAGCCTTTTGGGAGAGCAGAACCCCCGTCCGCCCCTGTGGCCCATTTGCCGCCTCCTACCCAGTGCCACTGCCATGAGGCTGCGGAACAAATCGGGCAGAGGTAAGGAACCAGGTTGGGGCTCTGCGAGAGTTGGGTCAGGGCGGCGGGAGAATGGCCAGGAGCCAGCCAGCCAGCTAGCCAGCGAGAGGAGGGTTGGGTGGGGGGATTGGGATCTGGCCCCTGTTACCTTGTCCAGGGTGTTGTGTTCTTTGTATTCCCCCCCCTTAATCCCCTATGCATATCCTGATCACCCATTAAGGGTGATTGCCCTTCACCATTGATCGCCCATTAAGGGTGATTGCCCTTCACCATTGATCGCCCATTAAGGGTGATTGCCCTTCTCCATCTGCATACAGTTTCATGCCCGTTGCTGGTTGGCTAACTAGCAACAGG
>NW_015388122.1:422559-440890 GCF_001527695.2 Protobothrops mucrosquamatus
TTCATGCCCGTTGCTGGTTGGCTAACTAGCAACAGGGTCTTGCCAGCCAATGGAATTGTGTGATTACAAGCCAGGGGAATCCCATAAAAGAGGGCTCCCCTGGCCCAGAGAGCCAGTCCGGATTTACTTTATGCCTTGCCAATAAACCAAGAGCTGACTGTCACTTGACTCGTGTCTTACTGCCTGCGCGATCTAACACAGGGGCTGGGGAGAAGTTGCCTGCCAAGCCTTGTGGCCAGCAGTGGCGGTGCGGGGGGCAGGGGGTAGGAGGACATGCATGTTTGCACTTTGGAGGAAGCAGGTTGGACATTGCATCCATTTGTGCTTTGCAGAAGCTCACGGGTGCGGGGGGGAGGAGGACCCGAATATTTGCACTTTGGAGGAGGCAGATGGGACGTTGCATCCATTTGTGCTTTGCAGAAGCTCGCGGGTGCGGGGGGAGGAGGACGCACATGTTTGCACTTTGGAGGAGGCAGGTTGGACGTTGCATCCATTTGTGCTTTGCAGAAGCTCACGGGTGCGGGGGGGAGGAGGACCCGAATATTTGCACTTTGGAGGAGGCAGATGGGACGTTGCATCCATTTGTGCTTTGCAGAAGCTCGCTGTGGGCAGGGGGAGGAGGATGCGCATGTTTGCACTTCGGAGGAGGCAGGTGGGAGGTAGCACCCATTTGTGCTTTGCAGAAGCTCGCGTGGGGAGGTGAAGGACGCGTGTATTTGCACTTTGGAGAAAGGTTGAGAGAGAGAGGAAGGAAGGAGGGGAGGGAGAAGGAAAGAAGGAAGAAAGGAAATGGAAATGAGAAAGGGAGGCAGGCAAGGAGGGGAGGGGAAAGGAAGGAAGGAAGGAAGGAAGGAAGGAAGGAAGGAAGGAAGGAAGGAAGGAAGGAAGGAGATGGGAATGAGAAGGAGGGAGGCACATGACCCTGGGGATGCTGCAACAGTCATAAGTGAAAAATGGTCATAAGCCGCTTTATTCAGTGCCTTTGTAACTTTGAACAGTCACTAAGTTAACTGTTGTAAGTCGAGGACTACTGTACTTTATCACTTTTTTTTCCTTTTTTGGGAGGGGGGTCATCAAGTTTTTGACACCTTGCTAGGTGACTGGAAAAGCTCTGAGTTAGAGTACTCAGATTGCAGCTGCTTTCTTGCAGGTATGTGGAATGGTGTGGGACCCACAGGTTTTGCAAAGCTAAGTGAGGAAGTTGGTTACAGCTTATTAGGAAAGATAAAATAGACAACCAAGAATGCTTTATTGACCATTCTCCATCCAGATTTTGTATCAGTTGCATCTGCTAGTACAGGCATTCTGCTTCAGATTTCTGTTATTTTCAGCATCTGGCAAAATGAATGAGTACTTTTCCAACAACCTATAAAATCCAAGACACTGTGCTTTCATTGTTTAATTCCCCCCTCTTACAGTAGTGGCCAAAATTGTGGAAACCTTTTGGGAAAAGTGTACAGTAGAAATGCCACCTTTGGTTAAGTTTCCACCAATTTTTCTTCTAATTTCTTTATAATTGTAGCCTTGTTCACTGAATAATACTATTTTACATCGCTTTCTGGGCAACCAGTCAACTCTTTGCACTTTAATTTTATTACGTTTTACAAGCTCACAAAATGAAAGAACACAAAAAAACCCAACCAACTTGATAGTGATCACATAACATACTGACAAATGTCCTCCTCTCAGCTTCAATACATGACATCAATAACTGAATCCTACTGTGATCTGATTGGCTACTGCCAAAACAAGATGACGAGCTTCCTGCCCACTCCCCCACTTGCCAGAGACCCCCTGGATCTCCCCCAATCCTGCCCGGCCCCCACAGGCATCCCTCCTCAGGAGCAACATTGAGGTGGCCATGCCCACTCTGGCCACATCCACCCACGCTGCCATGACTACCATAGCCATGCCCACTCAGTGGCCACACCCACTCAGTGACCATGCCCACCTGGCACCCGGTGATGCATAAGTGGGTTTCGGGTTGCATTTTGGGCAGTCGGTCTCTAAAAGGTTCGCCACCACTGGTATAAGCCAACTTATCCAGCAGCTACAAGAAGAGGGCTTCCTGAAATTGATCCATCAAATTGGCCTTGTTCCACTCGACATCCTGGCTAACCACTTGAAAGTTGCTGATATCTGTGGCCAGCCCCAACTATGGCAAGGAGCAGTGATTGTGTCTGGGCCCAGAGGCTGAAAAGAATAGGATAGGATAGGATAGGATAGGATAGGATAGGATAGGATAGGATAGGATAGAATAGAGCTGGAAAGGACCTTGGAGGTCTTCTAGTCCAGCCCCCTGCTCAAGCAAGAGAACCTATAGTCCTATACCATCTCAGACATGACTGTCTAGCCTCTTCTTAAAAATCTCCAGTGATGAGCACCAACGATTTCTGGAGGCAAACTGTTCCACTGGTTAATTGTCCTCACTCTCAGGAAGTTTCTCCTTAATTCCAGGTTGCTTCTCTCCTTGATCAGTTTCCAGAAGGAACTGGAGGAGTGTAGTAGCTGGGCTGCCTTCTGTCCTGCTGGATTCGGTTTTTTCCTTTGGTTGTGGGCTGGGGTGTGCTGGGGCTGAGGCAGTAGGGGCTGGCCCCTTGCTGTCTCCAGGGCAGCCCAACAGGCCAAATATAAAACCTCACAGTCTGGATGTGGCCCATGGACCTTGTCTGTTCTAAATCAAGTAGCCTCTTATTCTGGAGGTTCACCCACTCTTTTAGCCAGACCAAACAACAAGCATCGGAATACAGTTTAATATCTGGTAACCCCCCCAAGATGCTAAGAAAGAGGTAGTTGGGGGGTTGGATCATAAAATGAAATTTAAAGTAGAGAAAGTAAGGTTTTACACTAGACAAGAAAAACCAAATGTACAGGTTAAGTACTGTAAAACTTGGATCAACAGCAGTAACTTTTGAGAGAGATCTTGGAGTCTTGGTAGACAATCAGAACTATGAGCCAGCTGTGTGCGGAAGCTGTCAAAAAAGCCAGTGCAATCCTAGGCTGCATTAACAGAAGGATAGAATCAAAATCATATGAACTGTTAGTACTGCTTTATAATGCTTTGGTAAGATCACAGTTGGAATACTGCATTCAGTTTTGATAATCGCAAGATAAAAAAGATGTTGAGATGCTGGAAAGAGTATAGAGAAGAGCAACAAAGATTAGGGGCTGGAGGCTAGAACATGAGAAACAGTTGCAGGAATTGGATATGTCTAGTCTAGTGAAAAGAAGAGCTAGGGGTGAAATGATAGCAATGTTGGGGGTGAGTCATTAGCCCCCGTGGAGAGGGCCCGCAACCTGGGCGTCCTCCTGGATACTCGGCTGTCTTTAGACGATCATGTGACGGCCGTGGCCAGGGGGGCTTTTCATCAGGCTCACCTGATACGCCAGTTGCGCCCCTTTCTGGATCGGGACGCCCTACGCACAGTCACTCAAGCCCTCGTTGTTTCCCGCCTGGACTATTGCAATGCTCTCTACATGGGGCTCCCCTTGAGGTGCACCTGGAGGCTCCAGCTAGTTCAGAATGCGGCTGCGCGGGAGATTTTGGGGGCCTCTAGATGCTCCCATGCAACACCTCTCCTGTGCGAGCTGCACTGGCTGCCGGTGGCCTTCCGGGTGCGCTTCAAGGTGTTAGTAACAACTTTTAAAGCGCTCCATGGCAATGGACCTAGGTATTTGCAAGACCGCCTCCTACCAAACACCTCCCTTTGACCAGTCCGCTCCCACAGAGAGGGCCTCCTTAGAGTGCCGTCGGCCAGACAATGCCGGCTGGCGACCTCCAGGGGGAGAGCCTTCTCTGTGGCAGCTCCTGCCCTCTGGAATGACCTACCCCCCAACCTACGTACAGTTGTGGACCTGCGCCTTTTTCGCCGAGCCCTGAAGGCCCATCTATTCCGTGCGGCCGGCCTGGCGTAGTTTGATTATGTTTTAGTGGGGGGTTTTGTATGGGGTGTTTTTAGAACAGGCCCGTTATTTAAATTGATTTTAGAACAGAAACTATTTATTTATTATTGTGGTTTTTAGTATCGCCTGTTCACCGCCCTGAGTCCCGTAAGGGAGATAGGGCGGTATATAAATTTAATAAATAAATAAATAAAAATAAATAAATGTTCCAATATATGAGCGGCTGCACAAATATTTTCCCAAGCACAAGAAGACAAGGCAAGTAATGGATGGAAACTAACCAAGGAGACCTAGAACTAAGGAGAAATTTCCTAAAACTGAGAACAATAAACCAGTGGAATGGCTTGCTTTCAGAAGTTGTGGGTGCTCCATCACTAGAGTCTTTTAAAAAGAGACTGGACAGCCATGTATCTGAAATGGTGTAGAATCTCCTGCTTGAGCAAGTGGTTGGACTACAAGACCTCCAAAGTCCCTTCCAACTCTTTACAGTATGTACACTATGTATGTGCAGTTTTATTATAATTCATCTCCCTCCTTGAATATCATTGCAGTGTTTATTTTTCTTCTACTTGTTTTTTTCCTCTAAAATAGAAGTTCCTCTGCATCTGCTGGTCCCCCCCTTTGTGCACCTGTCATACTGACCACAGGTAGCCCTCATCTTATGACCATAATTGAGCCCAAAATTTAAGTGAGATAGTTGTTAAATGAATTTTGCCCCATTTAACAACCTTTCTTGCCACAGTTGTGTGTTTTTTTAAAGATTTTATTGAGTTTTATAGGGTTGGGGATAGAATAGGATCGGGATAAGGATTAAGGTTTAGGGTGGGGTTGGGATCAACATTGGGGTTATTCCCCAGTAACATTTTCAATCTTTAGCAAACAGACTATTGTCCGGGTACATATGTTCAGTTAACAATAATTGATATAGTAATAAGTAACTGTCATAAGTGTAATAAACGATAATCATAAATGGTATCAGTTAGTTAATGCATATCATTCTTCTTACTAATATATATTCAAAATAACATATCACATTCATTTCTCACTAGTTCGTTTTCCTAACCATTGGTAAAAATTATCCCATTTTCTAAAGTAAACTGAATTTTCTTTCTCTTTAATCTCTAAAGTCAATCTATCCATTTCTGCACATTCTAAGATTTTCTTAATTAAAACCTCTTCAGTTGGTAAGTTTTCATTTTTCCAATATTGGGCAAATACTATTCTCGCTGCTGTCAGTATATGCAATATTAAATATTCATTCTCCTTCTCATAATTAGGTCCTAATATTCCTAACAAAAACAGTTCTGATTTAAATTCTATCTTTCTTTTAATCATTTTTTCTAACCATGTATGTATCTTAACCCAAACCTTTTTTGCTTTAGGGCATGTCCACCAGATATGATAGTAAGTACCTGGCCTTTGTTTACATTTCCAGCAATTATTCGAAGTATTTTTAAACATTTTCGCTAATCTTACTGGTGTCATATGCCATCTGTAAAACATTTTATACAAATTTTCTTTATATGAGACTGCTTTAGTCAATTTGATATTTCTATCCCATAGTTTTTGCCAGTCTTCCAAATCTATAGAATATCCAAAGTTTTTTGCCCATGCTATCATTGTTTCTTTTACTTGTTCTTCTTCCATCTTTAAATTTAGCAGAAATCTATAGAGTTTCTTAATCAAGTTTTCATCTGTTTTTAACAATATTTGATCATGTTCTGTCTGTTCTTTATAAAATCCCATTATCTTTACATCTTTTTCATATCTCGTTTGAATTTGCAAATATGGCCACCATGGTAAATCAATACCTTGTCATTGTAAATCTTGTCTATCTTTCAATTTTCCTTCATTATCCAAGATATGTTTATAAGTCACGACTTTGTCATAGTTAATTAAATTTGGGTAAGCAAAAGCTTCCATTGTTGAAAGCCATTCAGGTAGCTTGATATAAATTGTATCTTTTATTCTTTCCCATTCTAGAAGAAGTGCATTCCTTATAAAATGGTTTTGAAAGTATCTCTGTGTTTTATTTTTCCCATGCCATAGGAAGGCATGCCAACCAATTTGTAGGTCATGCCCCTCTAGGTACAATAGTCTTTTATTTCTCAGCATTATCCATTCTTTAAACCATGGTAGAATAGCTGCTTGATAATATAGTCCAGGAGTCCAAATCCTCCACTATCTTTAGCTTCTTGTAGCATTTTCACTTTAATTCATGCTTTTCCCCCTTACCAAATAAATCTCAATATTGTTGCATTTAGGTCATCAAAAAAGACCTTTCCCAGTTTTACAGGAATCGTTTGGAATAAGAAGAGTATTTTCGGTAAAATATTCATTTTCACTGTAGCTATTCTTCCTAACAATGACAATTGAAGATTTTTCCACTTTTTTATTTGTTTTAACAATCTTTCATAGTTGTCTTCTTTTAATGTTGCACATCTTGCTGTTAGGTAGATTCCTAAGTACTTAACTTTTTTAACTACTTGCAAATTTGTCTTTTTTGTAGGTTGACTTTTCTGTTTATCTGTTAAGTTCTTTGTTAATACTTTAGTCTTTTCTTTATTTATTTTCAAACCTGCCACTTCTCCAAACTTTTCTATTCTCTCCAACAATTTAGTAGTTGTTTCAAGTGGCTCCTCCAAGATAAAAACCAAGTCATCCACAAAGGCTTGTAATTTATATTTTTGATCTTTTATCTCCAATCTTTTAATTTCTATATCTTGTCTAACATTTGTAGTCAGTACTTCCAATGTTAGTATAAATAACAATGGGGATAATGGACATCTCTGTCTTGTACCTTTTTTGATGTCAAAATTTTCTGTATAGTCTCCATTTAAGATTATTCTAGCAGTTTGTTTATGGTAGATTGTTTGAATTGCATTTATGAAATTTCCCCCAAAGTCCATTTCCACCAACTGCTGGAACATAAATTGCCAGTTCAGATTATCAAACGCTTTTTGCGCATCAAGAAATATTAACGCCATCTGTTTCCCTGGATGGTTTTCATAATACTCTAAAACATCCAAAAACATTCTTAAGTTGTTTTTTATCTGTCTTTTCAGTAGAAAGCCATTTTGGTCTGTGTGTATAAATTCAGTCAAGAATTTCTTAATTCTTTCTGCCATTATCAAAGCGAAGATTTTATAATCCACATTTAATAGCAATATTGGTCTATAGTTTTTTATTTGTGTAGGGTCTGTATCTTCTTTAGGTATTAAGGTAATATTAGCTTCAGTCCATGACTTTGGTATTTTAATCTCCAAAAACATTTCATTACACAGTTCTTTCAATGTCGGACTTAATACATCTTGTAATGCTATATAAAATTCTGTGGGAAGTCCATCTGGACCCGGAGTCTTATCTTTTTTTGCCTTTTTATGGCTTCTATAATCTCCATCATTGATATTTTTCCATTTAATATATTTCGAATATTCTCCGGGATTTTTGGCAAGTCTGCTTTTTTTTAAGTACGACTGTATTTTTTCTTTAGGAACTTCCTCTGCCTTATAAAGTATCTCATAGTAGTCTTTAATGATTTTTTTCATTGCATCATTTTGGAACTGTAATTCTCCTTTTGAATCTTGTAGCTTATTTATCATTCTTTTTTCTTTTTCTTTCTTCAATCTATATCCTAACCATCTCCCCAGCTTATTAGCATTTTCAAAGAAATTCTGTTTAGTCCATTTAATCTGTTGAGCCATTATTTCTGTCTCAGCCAGGTTTAATTTATGCTTTATTATCTCCATTTGTTTCTTGAGGACTTTCTTTTGTGGGTTATTCAGAGACCATCTTTTTTTTCTTGGTTCTTTTCGAGGTCATTTTTGTTGGGTTGTGATCTGCCCAAACATTAGTTTCTCTCTCCACCTCTTGTATTATCATTTTCAAGTTGAAAGATGTCCATATCATATCAATTCTAGACCATGATTTATGTCTATTTGAATAAAATGTATATTGTAGTTTTTCTGGGTTTCTCTCTCTCCATATGTCTTGGATACACAATTCTTCTTTCATTTTTAAAAATGCTTTAGGTAGTATATTCCCTCCTTTTCTCCCTTGTTTATGGCTTTTATAATCCAAAGTCACATCTGCTATTGCATTAAAGTCTCCCATTATACAAAGATTTTGGTAATTTATGTCCAGTATTTTCTTGTGTAGTTTTTGATAAAATTGCTCTTGCTTATCATTAGGTGTATATATTGCTACCATCAATATCTGTTTTTGATCCACCATAATTTCCACCATTAGTATTCTCCCCTCTTCATCTGCATAGATTTGTTTGGGATTCATCTTTTCTTTAATATAAAGGGCTATTCCTCTTTTCTTTTGAGATGCAAGTGTAAAATAAAGTTTGCCAATTTTCGGTTGTTCTAGGATTTTGAAATGTTGTCTCTTAATGTGTGTCTCTTGGAGGCAAATTATGTCCATTTTTAGTTTTTGTAGTCTTGTAAAAAATTTTCTAAAGTTCACTCCTTTTTCAGCCAATTTCCTGGTTAAAAACTGATAGTCTCTTCGGACCTCTCTTATCCTTCTAGGAATTTGTTTGAGAACTACTATTTCTTTTTCTTTATATTTTAACGGTTGATCTCTTACTTTTCTCAGAATCTCATCTCTTATGGATCTTTTAAGAAATCTAACATGGACTTCCTTGGGCACTTTATTTCTTCTAGCATAGTTTGAATTGACTCTATAGATCTGATCCAATTCTCCTTCCATTTGGATCTTCCCCATTCCTAGAACATCTGCCAGTAACTCCATTATCAAATCCAAGAGATCCTCTTCCTTGTCTTCTATTATATTTTGAAATCTTAAAAAATATGAGGCCCGTTCCATTTCTATAACCGCCAACGAGTCTTCCAATTCTCCATTTATTTGGGCCAATTTTTCATTTTCATCTTTTAAAGCTTCTAATTTCTGGTCAACTTCAACTGATTTATCTTCCATTTTTTTAATTCTTTGCTGATTGTCTGTCATCATCTGGTTAAACTTTTCAATTTGGTAGTCTATATTAGTGAATTTTTGGTTCATTTTGTCAAGATCATTTTTCAACTCTTCATGATTTTTCGTCAAAGTTGCCATCTGGGCTGCAATTGCTTGCAAAATTGCTTGAGTATCTTTTTGGTGAATATCTATTTTTTCCTGCTCTAGCATTGTCGTAATTTATTTCTGATATACTGGACTTGCAGAAGTCGAGGCATGGGCAGAAGATCCTTTTTCCCCAAGTTTAGATAGATTTGAAGTGCTCATCTTTGTCTTTACTTCTTGTATTGTAATCCACCAGGTAGCCAAATGGTCAGCTTTTATAATCCAATAGGCTTCTATTAATTAGGAGGAGAAATCCATAAAAGTAGTTAAAAAAATAAAAAGGAAAAGGAAAGTAAAAATAGTAACAGAAAAAAAGGAGGGAAAAAGAAGAAAAAAAAGAGGAAAAATGCTCCCAAAATACACAGAAAAAAAGGAAAAAGAAAAAGAAAAGGAAAAAGCAAAAATATCAAAATTATAATCCACCAAAATCTGTTCTGGGAAATTTCTTAATTTTCAATTCTTCTAGGACAGCTTTTTATAGTTCCAAAAGACGCAGTGTTTATAATCCAGGGAGGTAGATGGCTCCAAATACTATTTGTTTGTAGATATAGTCTATCTTATAAAGCCAAGTAAACCAAGAGAAAGTCTTTTCTCGAGCAAGGTTTCAAGGACTTTCAAATAAACAGTGTCTGGGCATGGAGCCAAAATTCTAATCTGAATAAGCTTCAGTTAAGGGAAAGTGAAATAGTTCTCAATATAACCACAAGGTGGCACTAAATTTCCATTCCCAGCACGTTTAAAGGAGGGAAAAAATGGTCAAAGTGAAAGTAAGAGACTGAAAAGTTTAAAAAGTAAAAATTGCACTGGCTTTTCAACAAAGAACCAAGACAAAAAAATCTCTATAAAAACAGGAGCTTCCCAAATTTATCTTAAGCCTCAGACAGCTTTAAAGCATAGCAAGTTTTTAATTTGCCAAAAAGTTTAAACTGCCGCTTGATTTCAGGAGGGGGGGGAGAGAAAGAAAAAAATCCACCCCTCCCTAAAAGTAAAAGGCACGCTCTCAAGCTGTAAAAGAGCTATTTGCCAAACAAGAATCCACTTCCAGTGAGAAAGGAAAAGTATTATCACCCAGCTCAGCTGTTTGCTGTCACTCTAAGCCTCTTCTTTGTCTTGGATGATCAGCTGGCAATGGCGGACCGCATAAATGTGGTCTGCCTTTCTTCTGCCGATTCCGGGGGCTCTTTTGGCTCCAGCGAGCCGGCTACCACCGACCCGCGGTCCCCAAAACTTCACCCCTTGGTGGCCACCTCTCCAGGGCGGCTTTCAGTCCAAATGGACCCACTGGCAGGCTAAAATCGGATCCGGGGAGAGGAGAATCTTTCCCCTGGGTCTATTCTTCAGCTACATCACTGGAAACTCTGCCACAGTTGTTAAGTTAGTAACATGATTAAGTGAATCTAGCTTCCCCATTAACTTTGCTTATTAGAAGGTTGCAAAAAGTGATGATATGACCCCAAAACACTGCAACTGTCATAAATAAGAGTCAATTGCCAAGCATCTGAATTTTGATCATGTCAAGCTAGGTATGGCTTGGTGCAGAGTCCATATCCTCTCTCTAGTTAACATATTTAGAACCCTGAATGTATTTTCAAGCAAGCATATATATGTTCTTGTTTACATAATAGGAATACTGCTCATTAGAGATAAGATTCAGATGTTACAAAAATACCTGTGCATGCCCTTTGTGGTAATCATCACATGTTATCTGTAAGCTTGTGACTTTTTATCAAAGTTTTCCACAAACCTGGGCCTGTTAAGGCCCAAACTTTATTTCTGTCATTTCAACATAAGAATCTTTAGACCAATACTCAGAGTCATCAGAATCCTGCTCAAGAATCACATGACTATGGAAATGCTTGCAACAGTCATAAATTACAGGCATAGATCACTTTTTCAGTGCCATTGTAACTTTGAACAGTCACTAAATGAACTGTTGTAAGTCAAGGACTAACTGTATACAAAAATTAGTAGAATATAAATATATGATGAATATATTTATTAGCTATTTTCCTCTAAAATATATAACTAAGACATATAGTTGATATAATTTTTTTTTCAACCAAATTTTATTGGTTTTTTTTAATTTTTACATCAGAGTGCTCAGGAAAACACCATGGTGAAGGGGAAATCAGTCATGCGAAAACAGTCATACATATATAACAGGAGTTAATACATTAAAAATTTTCCTCTCTACTTCCCTCACATAATATAAGGAATTTAGTTTAATCTTTTTGTTCATAAAATTCAATCAGTCCAAATGATTATCATCCTGCTTTAAGCTTCACTAATTTCGATTAACATATTCAAATTCATCTTAAGTAAACATATTAATAAGACCGGGTATCCCTTCTACAACATACAGTACATAGTATTCCAACAATAACATTCTAGTATTTTCACATATGTTCCATTTCTTAATTTAATAGATCATTGGTTAATACCCTTTCTTCTCTTATCATAAATCTCTCTAGTTCTTCTATTACAAAGTAATTTTCTATATAAACAGAATAAAAAATAAAAAAACATTTCAACCCGTTAAATAAAATTTAAATCTCAACCAAAATAGTTATCATGTCTAAGACAAACATATCATTACACAAATTATCATCTTACTAATTTCGCATACTCAGTTAATTGTCAAATCAGTCTGAATCTCTAAAGCCTTTTTGACCCAATAAGTGAAAATTTAAGTGCATTTTTAAATCTAACTCTGGCTTTTTTTCTGTGCCAAGCTGGTGTCCATGATGCCGTATCTATGTCATCAAATCTCCATATTTGAGTACTGGTATTTATCAACAAGTCATTCTGGTCAAATTTCTCCTCCCCATCTTCCAATATCATGTAGGTAATATAGTCAATTTTGTTTCATATTATGATTACAGATTGATTATCCAAGTTGTCATAACTTTCAATAGATCGCATCTGGAAGTCAGTTCCTGTTGGTTTTAAAAGTAAGAGTGTTTCAGTTGAAAACATTCTGTTTATAAACTTGTGAGATATCCTCTTCTGTAGTAATTAGTTGACTTGTAGTGTCGTCAATTAATTAGTCTGGGATTTTGGGTCCAAAGTTTTTCTACGATTCAATTGGTCAGTAGGTTCTTTTTCCATCTCATTAAATTGTGTGCACTGTTGCATATCGGCTTCTTCTTGGCCTATAGGTTGATCTTTTAAAATTTGAGGCTCAGCTTGTGGTTCTGCAAAATGATCTTTAATTTTTATCCATGATTTCACATACTCTGTAGCTTTCAATATTTTTTCCAGTATAAGCTCATAGTCAAGCTGTGGGTAAGATTCTTCCATTTCCATAGTAAAATAGTCTTTTAGTCTTTTAGTAAAAGCTATATTTATTAAAAGTCAATAAACATCGGCCTTCACAGTTTCTAAATCACAAACTCAACCCACAGCTATTTCCAAGCCTTTATCTTCTTTTATTATTATTTGAAGATCAAATCCATCTTCAAACACCTAAGAACATTACAATTGCAGTAACCCCTTTTGCCACAAGATGTCCTCAGTGAGCTTAGAAACTCTTTTCTTTCCAAGTTAAAAGCTTTTATCTCATTTTGAGAGCGAGGAAGAAAGAGGCAGGAAGAAGCAAGTATCTCCGATATAGTAAGTAGAATAATGCTCTATAATATAAGTTTTTCCAGGGGTCCCAAGTATCCAAAAAATTAAAAGTCCAGTAAATGCTGTTCTGTAGTTTTATTCAAAGTATTTTCCCCCAAAATAGACGAACGCCGCTTTCTTAGGGTAGGGAAGTCATCCAAAGGCTCTTTGCAGAAAAAATAGTTGGGGGTAAGAGAGAAAAAAGTCTCACCCAGATTTCTCCGCGGTGGTTTCTTCATGCTTAGCTGTTCTTTTGACTTCGGCTGGTGCAGCTAGATGATCAGCCATCTTGCAGGATGATCTTTACTCCGTCGGCCCTAAGGAGTCAGCTGGGGCTGCGGGTGAGGCTGCTGCCTTCCCGCAGTCACCAGCAAGCCTCCTCCTCATTGGTCGCCCCTCCAGGGTGACTTTCAACCCCCTTCGAGGTCTACCGGTGAAGAAAAATCAGCCGGTGAAGAGACGAGTCTTTTCACACAACCTCAGTCGCCGCAAAACCAGAACCAGAAGCCGATATAATTTTGATAAAGCTGTAAGGTCACTGGAACTTACTTAAATTTGAGATACCATTAAAAGTCTAATCAGGTAACAGAGGCTTCTTGAGGAAACAGTGCTTTAATTGATCAAGTAAAACAGCTGGGTGGCAAACAATCTGGAACGCTGGCAGAGTTACATCCAGAAGTGCCACACCTTTGAAAGTTAGTAGCATTACTTTATAAACTTTGTTAGCCAATCAAAATCAGACAACAGAGCCATTACATCATAAGGAAGATATCAGTTATTTCTGTACACTTCCTTATTCCCTCCTTCAGTACACCCCATCCATGTACATGTTTCCCACACTTGCATGAAATTTGTCCCTGACACAAACACTGATTACAGAGATAGCAATAGTTAGGCTAAACAATTTCTTTTTGTTCCAGTTACAGGACCCTTCAAAGCAAAATGTCATGGCAGCATGTGGGCTAAAAGTTGGGGGGGGGGGTCAACTCTATCCTTAATTGGTATAGTTATGGCCAGCTCCTGCAATAACTCAGCTGTTATTTTGTTCAGCTAAGAAATTTTGTTTGCAATTCTATAACATTTTCAGCATAAATTTATATGCTGACTTTTTTCCTTCAGACTTAATGTGCTAGAATATAAGAAACACAGTAAAATGTCCCTTCCTTCCTCCTTTCCTCCATTCCTTATTTTTATTTATTAATTGGACAAAGACTTTACTGGTCTCTTAACTTGTCTCAAAGAACAGATAAGCACTAAGAGGCACTAAAAGAAGAACAACAAAGATGATAAGGAATCTGGAGGCTAAATCTTATGAAGAATGGCTAAAGGAACCAGGTAGGTTTAGCTTAATGAAAATAAGACTGAGGGCAAACATGATAGCAGTCTTCCAATACTTAATGACTGCCACAGGGAGAGGGTGTCGATTTATTCTTCATAGCATCTCAGGTAGGACAAGAAGTAATGAGTGGAAGCTTGGCAAAAATAGATCCAACATGAAATAAGGAGGAATTTCCGGATGGTAGAACTATTAAGCAATGGAATACTTGCCTCCCAGAGTTGTGAATGCTAGATGTTGGACAACCATTATTCTGAGATGGTATGAGACTCCTGCTTTGGGCAAGGGGATTCAACTATAAGATCTTGGAGGTCTCCTCCAACCCTATGGTTCCACATTCTATAACAGAGAATTCCCAGTTCTACCCTTCTTGCTTAGATAACTCATACACCTCAAAATTCCTATTCCTGTTCTTTTTATGGCCCTATAATCCCTTAATTCGGAGTATAGAGTTCAGAAATAATTCTGAAAACCTGCTTCAGAGTATGGAGAGAGCAAACCTAGCACTTATCTTTAATTCTTTAAAGCAACTTTGTCTCTTAATTTTTTTAAAATAAATTTTTATTAATGTTTTACAAAACACATAAACACTAACATAAACTAATAAAGAGACTTTATTTCAATAGCTTCGTTGATTTCTGGTGTCTTTAATTCTGTTGATAGTTTTATAAAGTGCCGTTACCAAATGGAGATTTTACCAAATGGAGATTTGATCTAGTCTGATAAGTGTTGCACATTGCTAATCAGTTTAAAAGTTGCTTAAAGTATTATAGTGACATATATAATTCCACTGTTTTTGGTTAAAGCATGTTATTAATTGCTGTCTTCCATTCTATTCATTACTAATAATGGGGATGCAAAGGTTGAGCAGCCTTTTCTCCAAATAATTAGTAGGAGCAAATGTTATTCAAGAAGACATTTGTCAAGATAAGTGCTCTGAAGTGAAGGGAAGCCATAAAGCCAATGGAGGGCTGGTTCATGAGGTGCTTCTGGGACAATTGCTTGGGAAAAGGATTCTCTTGACTTGTGTGGGATGAGGCTTAAACAGTGGAAAGGGTGAGAAGTGAGGTGGAACTGGAATTTCAAATGAGGAGGGTCTCTCTGCCCTCAGAGCATAGCTGGAAACAGCTGAGTACATAAAACCTAATAAAGAAAACCAAAACAGAAATATCCCCCATTGTGACTGTTTAGACTTTCTGCAGAGATTGATGAGGTCCAGGTATTATCTATTTTAATATCATTTGACCTGAAAAAGATTCATGCTACCATCTGCAATATGTAAAAGTCTTTCTTGCAGACCTAAGACCCACTATGAAAGGGGGGGAAAGTAAACACGTCATGTTTAAAAGTTATTCAACAAATGCACTTATTTTCTGCAAAATACCTAGTCAGTGAATCCAAGCAAGAAAAAAAACCAGATGGTTAAATATAGGAATAGTTAGTCATTTGGCTACATTATTAAAAAAAATGAAAACTGAAAGTTTACAGTTATGAAATTCTTCATGACATTTATAAACACATTTGAATCATTTCAGATTCATTTCATTTAAATCTTAACAGGATTTTGACACAATATAGCTTTATCATCAACCCTGACTAAAAAAATGAAATACAGGATAATATTCTATAATGCCTTACATTTTTTACACAACATTAGTGAGACAAATTTCCAATTAATTTTATCCCTTTTTTGTTATCTGCAATGGTAAACCAGAGATTTTTTTAGAATTTAATAATAAATTTCAACTTACATATTATTTCAATTTTTGCACAATTACTGTTTGAGAACATACTACTGCCACTATTGAATAACAATAAGCATGTAAGAATCTTGCCATCACTGTCTAACTAAAAATCCTTATCTAATTTCTTCCCAAAGGGTCACCAAGACATCACTAGTAGGATATGAATGTACTAAATTATCTTGTTTGACTTCCTTAAGTGTTCATAAAAAGATGTAACACAATTTTTGTTACAGGCTCCTGGATGAACTGTCTATGAATAGGCACCATTCACTCAGGTTACAAGTAGCCTTAATAGACTGGCCACATTGTTGAGGAAGCACAGCTCATCTTGCTAACTGAAGAAGTTGGAAAAATGTTAATGGTTTCTCTGATCTGTGACTTGCACACTTTCATCCAACAAGTTCCACTCCCTGAGCCTAGATGTCAGAAGCTCAGCATGGGACTTAATAAGACCAAGGTCTCTGAGGTCTTTCTGGTTGGGGAAGTATGGCTTTCTCTTCTCAGCCACATCTGTGAAATTGTAATCTGTATCTGCAATATCTTCTTTGCTGTCTGACTTGCTCTCACTTCTAAAGATGGTTGATTCCTCTCTGGAGAGGTGGGAACAGGGAACTCAGGGCAGTGTGGTATCAGGGCAATGGATGAAGGAATGTCTGGATACATGATAGGAGACAGTTTGAAATTTGGAAGGGTCCACCATACAGAAGTAGCAGTTGCTTGAGTGGTCAGTCGGTTCCCGCCAAATTCTTTGGATAATAAATTTCATGGTTCTCTTTTCTCCCCTGTACCAGCCTGTAAACATAGCAGAATTATATAATTAAAAAAAAATATTTTACATGTTATCTGTGCAATATATTACCACAGGGCATAAAAATATATTGTAGTCTATTTTTCTAGAATATTGAAAATAGTGAAAATTTTCTTAATTGCAACTCTTTTAAACTGCAATAAATCGCTGAAATTCCATCTTGCAATTGTTCACTTTATCTTCAAAAGTTTTCTTGCAGTGTTCATGTTGAAAGAAAAATCTTCATCAGGGTCCAGTCCAAGCCGGGAATAAACAAAATGGAGACTGCTTTAGAAAGAAGGTTGTTTATTGAAGAGCAATTTATTGAAGAGCAGAACCACAAGACATGTGGCTCTGGAGCAGCTGACCATATGCTGCTGGGAGTGGTGGGTTTTTATACCTTCTTGGGCTTTTGTATTTGAAGTTGTTCCTGTGTCATGAACTTTGACCTGAGGTTCAGTGTGCCCTTTTAGTATTCTGATGGTGGTGGATTAATCCTATTATGTCCTAAAGGTCATGTCCTGCTTCCCTGGAGCTGTGGCTGATGGCTATGTCCTGTGTTGGATTTTTTGGGTGAGGGGTTGTTGGTTCTAGGGATCTTTGTCTTTCTAATCCCATCAGTTCTAAGCTTTCTGGCTCTGGTCTTTTTGAAAGGATTATCAAATCTGTATTTCTGCTTGGGGAAGAGAGACTTGGGGGGGGGGTCTGCCTAAAATTTTCTATTATTCCTTTGGGGAAATATTCTGTTTTTTTAAATATCCCCCAAAATATTTCTTTCTCTGGGAGGGTGCTGTCTTCCTACATTCACATGTGAAATGATGTGCCTGGGGCTTGTCTTGATTTCCAACATGCATGCCAATACATGCGTTGTAGGCCTCGTGCATCTTAACAGACACTTTCATGGAGTACTTTTTCACTCTTGTCTTGATAAATTGTCCACACAAACAGCAAAATTCATCTGCTGAGTGCAAGTAATCTTTTGATTCCATTTAAATCAAATTTTGTTATTTGCTATTCTCTTACTCAGCAATTAGACAAACTAATATGTTGGTTTAAGGCACCTGTATTTTTATGCTTCTGTGGATACTACTTGTTAGTCCCAGAAAGTGCTAGAAAGTTCTAACAGACTCTAGAAAGTTTTACAAAATTCTGGTCAATTCTAGAAACTTCTCGACAGCTCTTACATTTCCAGAATATTTTGGAGGGCTATTCAGCATTGAATGTGAATCAAGAATGTTCTCTAAAACAGATCAATTTCAAAATATCATTGACCACAGAAGCAAAGTTTTTGTGAACAATGGCAATGTTCTATTTATTTTAGGCTTAAAGGATTAGGAAAACAAACTTTTTGCCCAGGAACAAAAATTAAATTGAATTTTGTTATATAGTGTAAGTCTTTTTATTCATTTCCATCACATTAGGATAATCTTATCCACTTTCCCCAAGTTATATTTTATTTTTTAGAAGACACAGATAATGCAACTTTTCTTTATAGCAAATATGTTTGGTCTTCTTAAGCATGTATTTATTTGCCACATTTCTATATGACAACAAATAAACTCTAGCATTTTTTGAGTGAAAAATGACATTCAATTCAGTATAATTTTCTTCCAAGTAAGCTTTCATAGGTAATGTACTATTGGAAGGAAAGAGAAGAAGAGGACAACCAGAATGTAAGGACCCACCCCACTTTGCATCTTAAGAAGACAGAACTCTTGGAATCGTTCTTCCAACAGGCATCATTTATTAACAGAAAATGGTTGCAGGTATTCTAGACAGGACTTGGGGTCCAAGCTCTCCCATTCAAGGTTTTAAGGGGTCCCCCAGTAGCCCCACCCCATCACCCCCTTCTTCCAGCGACAGTCCCAG
>NW_015388122.1:441862-445757 GCF_001527695.2 Protobothrops mucrosquamatus
GCAGTTGCACACTTTGGGCAGCTGGCCACGTAGCTTTCTATGTCCTTTTTTATGGATGGCCACCAAAATTGCCGTTTAATTAAGTGTAATGTTTTTACAAATCCAAAATGCCCTGCTGATTTTGTGTCGTGGCAAAGCTGCATGAATGTGACTCTTTGGGTTGTTGGTATATATAACTTTTCCCCCACCCAAGGCAACCTGTCTCTCATTGTGCACACATTTTTGTTTTTCTGGAACCATTCATCTGTTTCCAAACATTTCCGGAATTCAATTCCAGTTTGGCTGCCCAGCTGTGGTTTTAATTTAGCTTGGGCTCTGGTGGTTACTGGCACTGCCAGTTGTGATTCTACCATCATCGGTTTAGAGTCAGTGGCTCTCATGCTGTTATATTGTGGCATGCGAGATAGTGCATCTGCCAGGAAGTTCTTTCTCCCCGGCAAATGTTTGAGCTTAAATTGGAACTGGTGAAAATGCTGGGACCAGCGGGCTTGCTTGGGGTGGAGCTTCCTGGGTGTTTTCAGGGCTTCCAAATTTTTGTGGTCAGTCCACACCTGGAAGGGGATTTTGTTGCCTTCAAGGAACTGGCACCACGTGGGTAATGACCAACGTATCCCGTATGCCTCTTTCTCCCATACGGGCCAGCGCTGTTCTGTTTCCGTGAGTTTCTTGGATGTATATGCACAGGGTTGTAATACCCCTTCATCATTTTCTTGTAATAGTACGGCCCCCACTGCCACATCACTTGCATCCGCCTGTATTACGAAGGGCTTATCCATGTCTGGGTGCCTCAGTACTGGTTCGGCAGAAAAAAGTCTCTTTAATCTCTCAAACGCCGCTTGGCATTCCATTGTCCATTTTAGTGGCTGGCTAGGTTTTACTGAGGATGCTCCCTTCGTTTTTAGTAAGTTAGTGAGGGGCAGGGTTATCTGGACAAATGAGGGGATGAATTGGCGGTAAAAGTTTGCGAAGCCCAGGAAACTTTGTAGTTGCTTTCTTGTGTGGGGTGGTGCCCAATCTAATACTGCTCTGACCTTCTCTGGGTCCATTTCAATGCCCTGTGAGGATATGCGATAACCTAGGTAGTCTATCTTTTCCTGGTGGAATTCGCATTTCGAGAGTTTGGCATATAGGTGGGCGGCTCGCAGTTTCTTTAAAACCGCTCTGACTAGGTTGACATGTTCCTCTTTTGATTCGGTGAAGATAAGAATGTCGTCTAAGTAAACCAGGACCCCTTTAAATAGGTGCTCCCTTAGAACGTCATTGATTAATTGCATGAATACTGCAGGGGGGCCCTTGTAATCCAAGTGGCAAGACTTTGAATTGGTAGCACCCCATGGGGATGTTAAATGCGTTCTTCCATTCATCCCCTTCCTTAATTCTCATGCGATAGTAAGCTTCCCTTAGGTCTAGTTTAGAAAAAAAATTTCCCTTTCGAGAGGTGTGACAGCATGTCTTTTATGAGGGGCAGAGGGTATAGGTTGCTTTCACTGATTGTATTCAGGGACCTATAATCCATGCATAAGCGTAAAGAGCCGTCCTTCTCTCTAAAGAGGACCGGGGCAGCCACTTTAGGCTTGGCTGGCTCAATGAACCCCCTTTCTAGGTTTTTCTTTATGAATCTTTCCATTTCTTCCTTCTCCTTTGGGCTCATGGAGTATAATCTGGGTTTCAGGAGATTTGCCCCAGGCTTGAATTCAATGGCACAGTCCGTGGGTCAGGGGGGGAGCTCATCCGCCCTCTCCTCACTGAAAACTTCAGCAAGGTCTCTGTATTCCTCTGGTATTTCTGGTAGTCGCTTTTCCATCTCCCATGGATGCTTTTTCTGTCCTTAATTCTGGTAGCCCCACTTGGGATTTTAAGTCCATAGGGTCCCCCTTCGGGAATTTGATTTCTGCCATCCTCCAATTCACCCAGGTGTTCCATTTTTTAACCATTCCATCCCTAGGATCATTGGGCATTCCATGCCTGGGGTCACCACAAACGTTATGTCCTCCTCATGTTTGCCCAGGGAGAGGTGTATTGATAAAGTGGCTACGGTAGCTGGCACCCCCCCTGCTATGGACCCATCTAAATGGCCAAATGAGATTGGTTGTTCCAGTCTCCTCGACGGAATGCCCAGATTCTCCACTAGCATCGGGCTAATGAGGCAGCGGGTGCAGCCAGAGTCTATTAAGGCTTTCACCTTCATGGCTTTGGGCATGGGGGGAATTAATATAGTCACTGTCTTGAGGATGGGTGCGATGCGTCCACTTACCAGGGGTTCGCCCTCCGAGCTGTCATCTGAGGCATCCACCGGCCCTGCGGTGTAGGCTGGAGTTCTTTCCCCCTGATGAGTAGAGGTGGGGGATTCCACAGCCTCCATCATTCTCATGGCAGGTTCTTTTGGCTTAGCTGGAGACTTTCCAGATTTGCTGGCCGGTGATCTGTCTGGGTTGTGTTGGGAGGCTTTTGAGCGGCATTCTACAGCTTGATGCCCTTCTTTCCTGCACTTGAAACATCCCATTTGCTTCTTGGCCGTGGCCAATGGTTTCACTGGTTCGCGTGTCAACTCAGGCGGTGAGCGGCTCCATTGTTTTCCTCGGCGGTGCCTCTTCAATATGTCGATCTCTGCTTCCTCTGCCAAGACGTACCATTCCTCAAGTTGGTGTGGGTCCCCTCGGGGAAGGCAAGCATAATATAGGTCATAATTTAGTCCATCTTTGAAATGGCTAATGAGGATGTCTTCCGGCCATTTCAGTTTGCTGGCAATGGCCCAGAATTCTTGCGTATATTCGGCTACTGGGCGTTTTCCTTGCCTCATCATTTTTATCCTTTTGCGGGCTTTGCGATCAGCCAGGGGGTCCTCAAATCGCCTTCTCAGAGAGGACATGAAACGGTTGAAGTCGTTGAGCTCTGGGGCATTGGAGTCATGCAAGTTCACCACCCAATCTGCGACCGGCCCGTCCAGGGCAGATTGCACGATCCGGATACGGGCTTTGTCGCTGGGGATGTCCCGTCTGTATTCCTCCATGTAGCTGAGGACTTGGGTTAGGAAAAATCCCAAGTGTGTTGGCTCCCCTTTGAATTTCACATCCAGCAGCAGACGTCTTAGAATGGATTGGTGCCTTCATTGTCGGTGGTAGTGTCTTCCATCCAGATCGCCATCTGTGGGTCAGTGGGGGGTGGGGATTACTGGAGCAGCAGATGACCCCAGGGCTGCAGGTTCAACTTCCCCCTCGGTGTCTCTCCCTTTGCGGCTCCAGGAGCTGGGGCAGTCGTAGGGCTCAGAATTCTCCTCTCCTAGGGAGCTGAGAGTTCTCTTCATCAAGTTGATAGCTTTCTCTAGGATCCAGCCTGAGTACGGTGCCCAGCCCCCTTCCTCTTCAGTTGCGTGCAAGGATTTCTCCATCTCCTGCTTCTATTCTGGTTGGTTGGCCCCCCGTCTCAGGGTCACCTTTCTTGACTTCTTTTCCCACTCACCTTTCTTTCCAACGCCTACTGACCACCGAGGTTTGTGGTCCCGTGTCTCCACCACCTCTTCTCCTGAGGAATCTGACCTCTCAGATCCCGACACCTGGCAGGGTTTCAGTCGGGGCAGCGGCTCCCTTTCTGGGGAGTTTTCTCCCTTCTCTGCTCCGCCGTCTGACATGGTAATTTTTGCAAAGTCCCCCGGTAAGGGTCTCCCTTCCAGGTGGACTAATTCTGCAGGTCCTGTCTAATGTAAGGACCCACCCCACTTTGCATCTTAAGAAGACAGAACTCTTGGAATCGTTCTTCCAACAGGCATCATTTATTAACAGAAAATGGTTGCAGGTATTCTAGACAGGACTTGGGGTCCAAGCTCTCCCATTCAAGGTTTTAAGGGGTCCCCCAGTAGCCCCACCCCATCACCCCCTTCTTCCAGCGACAGTCCCAG
>NW_015388122.1:447370-459802 GCF_001527695.2 Protobothrops mucrosquamatus
TGGCCTAGGGGAATTTTAGTGGGGTTTTAAGAGTAATTTTAATTGACATAGGCCACAGTAAATATTTCTTTTTAATTAGGTTTTAAACTGGGTATTTTTATTGTTGTATCTGTTTTATAAGGCTGTCAGCCGCCCTGAGTCCGTAAGGAGAAGGGCGGGATAAAAATTAAATAAATAAATAAATAAATAAATAAATAAAGAGTTACTAGGAAGGAAAGTAAATATCAGCTTTCCCTTTTAAATGTCCATGTGAAAGATCCTTTTCACAATTCCTGAATGTTAAAATGCCTGGTGACCAACAGGATTGGTATGTAAAATCATGTGCCACTGATTATGTTGGAGGCAACAGGGGCCAAACTCTATGGCTAGCATAGAGATATATAATTATAGAGATGCCCACAGTCATTGTGCAAGCAATGTCAGTAAAAGTCGGAAGAGTTTGAGAAAGGATTCTGGTTTCATTGTCATGTGCATTGCAAGGGCTTAGGATACCTGTAAACTAAGGCCTAGATTTCACTCTTTTAGTGTTTGTGCATCACACCCTCTTCTTGCACTCTGTAGCACAGGCAGATTAGAATGATGTAAAGATATCCATACTTAGCCACGTATGACCAGAAAGGCCTGTGGGTTCTTAGGATTTGGCATGTTCAATACCTGAAACCTCTTCAAGTATCATGTTAAAATCAGACACACAAGAGGTTTCATTGTTGTGGTCTTACTTGACAAGCAAATAAATAGCAATGCATTATCCTGTGAGCTCCTCCTTCTTTCAAATGTTGATAACCCAGCCAAGACTTTGATAACACAGCCTTTTAAATTGCAAGATGAGAACATTGCTTTTTCTGTACTTAAGGCTTAGTCTAAACCAGTATATATTTAGAATAATAGAATCATCCAGCTGGAAGGTACCTTGGAGGTCTTCTAGTTTAACCCTCACCTATTGTATCCAAACAAATGTCTGTCCAATCTTTTCTTGAAGATCTCCAGCACCCACAGCTCCAGGAGAAAAGCTGTTCCACTAATTAATTGTTCTCACTGTCAGGAAATTTCTCCTTAGTTCCAGATTGGATTCTCTCTTTAATGAGGTTTCACACATTGCTTCTGATTCTGCCCTGAGGTGCCTTGAACAATAAGTTGATCTCCTTCTTCCTCTGACAGCCCTCAAGTACTGGAAGACAGTTATCATGTCAACCCTACTCCCTTTCGTTAGGTAGGCATATCTACTTCCCTAACCATTCATTTTCTCATGAACTTGATGCTATTCCTCTTTTGATGCAGCCTAGGACTGCATTGGTGTTTTTTTTTTGGCAAGAACAGAACACTGTTAACTCATATAAGTAATGGTCAACTAGGACACCAAGATCCCTCTCACAGTTACTACTGTTGAGCCAGGTACCACCTATTCTATACCTGTCGATTTGAATTGCATCTTGTTGGACAGGACCCAATCTGTCAGAATCCTACTGAATCTTGAGCCTATCTTCCAAAGTTGAGGCAATCCCACCTGCCCCTCAGTTTGGTGTTGTCTGCAAATTTTGATGAGTTCACCTTTTATCCCCTCATCTAAATCATTTATGAAGATGTTGAAGAGTACTGTGCCTAAGACAGAATCTTGAGGTACCCTACTACATACTCGTCCTCTCCATGTAGATGTAGTTTCATTATGGACTACATGAGTTATGAATCCATCTGATGTAGTTTATATTTCTAGTTCACCAAGTAGTGGTTGTGGTTTACTTTGTCAAATGCCTTACTAGTCCAAGAAAACTATATCCGCAGCATTTCTCTGATCTGCTAATTTAGTCTTTATCAAAGAAACAATAAGGTTGGTCTGGCATGATCTGCTTTCAAAAAATCGCTTTATTTAGAATAGAATAGAATAGAATAGAATAGAATAGAATAGAATAGAATAGAATAGAATAGAATAGCAAGGGACCTTGGAGGTCTTCTAGTCCAGCCCCCTGCTCAAGTAGGAGAACATATGCCAATTCAGACAAATGACTGTCCAGTGACAGCTGGCCACTCAGCTTCAGAAATCGGAGAGCTCCAAGCGTCTATTTTGCTGCTGCTGCTGCTGCTGCTGCTGCTGCTGCTGCTGCTGCTGCTGCTGCTGCTGCTGCTGCTGCGTTTCTTCCCCTCAGGTTTTGCTGCCTCCAATTCCGCACAGTGGAGGGATTGCTGTAGGCCTTTTGTCCTCTGCCAGGCTAGGCTAGCAGGAGGCAGGGGAGGGGGCTGCTGATTTTGCTGGGGAGGGAATGCTGATCCAGTCCTCCACCTGAGGCAAGTCTCCTCTGGGGAGGGCTGCGGGGCTGGAAGGAGGCAGGGAGAGGGCTGTGGAAGTTGGGCTGTCTCTGCTTTTCTGAGCCCTGAGTCGGGCTGCCTGGCTGCCCCCTCAAGCTGGGCTGCCTTGATTGGGGTGTAGGCCTAGGCAATTGCTGAATAAACGCTGTGACCCACTGGTTCGCTGCTTCCAAAGGTCTCCCTCCTTGTCTGCTGTTCAGATGCCGGTTTGCTGCTCTCAGTTGCCTTTTTTCCAGTTTGGGCTGCTTAGCTGTGCTCTGGCACTGGCTCTCTCGTTCTCTGTTGCCAGCTGTCTCCGACTCCACATGTAGCCATTCATTCGCTGTGCTCCATTTGCTGGTGTTTTCCTCCTTGCCCCAATTTCTTCTTTTCCTTTATCCTTTCTATGTTTCTTATCTAACTTTCTGCTTCTTTTTCCTCCCTTTTTCCCCCTCTCTCCTAATACCTTTTACTTTGTTTGGTTACTTCTCTCCCTGTGATCCGATACTGCTTCCTACACTGCCGCCTTCTTGGAAACTTTTATCTTTGATCAAGTTCATTCCTGTAGATATGTAGTGTTCTCTTACATGTAGTGCAACTTCCCCTCCTCTTTTTGTAGATCTATTTCTTTTGAACAATTTGTATCCATCCAATCAGTACATTTCAGTCATGGGTTTCGTCCCACCAGGTTTCTGTAATGCCAACTATGTCATAGTTGCCCTCATATACTATTGCTTCTAATTCACCCTGTTTGTTCCCCAAGCTTTGAGCATTTATATATGAGCATTTAAGACCTTTATGCCTGTCTTTCATCTCCTGATTGTTCTTTCAGTTTTTCTTTTTTCTCTTTTTCTCATCACTCCCTACCTCATTGATTTGTTTTTGGGGAATTTATGACTGGTTTTGTGTTCTAGAGATTCTAAAGATTGGTCACCCTTCCCCCTCAATTTTAGTTTAAAGCTTTCCTGATGACTTGGGCTAGTCTTTTTCTGAGTACATTTTCCCCTGTTTTTGTATGGTGCAGCCCATTCCTTGACAAGAGTCCTTTGCATAGGAAATGCAGTCCATGGTCCAGGAAACCAAAGTTTTCTTGGTGATACCAACCCTTTAGCCCGTGGTTCATTTCTAGAATTCTTTTTTCCCTCAATGGGCCTTTTGTTGGGAGTACTGATGAGAACACTACTTGTGGTCCTAGTTCCTTAACCTTAATGCCTAGCTGCTTATAATCTCTCAATATTGTACTCAGGTTCTTTGTTGTGTCATTCATCCCAATATGAAGGAGGAGGAAAGTGTAGTAATCTGTGGGCCTAATTATTTTGATTAGGTTCTTGCATACATACCTCCCTGGATTGTATGTCTGGTCTGCAGATGGCTGATTCTGTTCCTTTGAGGATAGAATCTCCTATTACCAACATTCACCTTCCTTTTTGGGGGGGTGCAGTCTGGGGTGCTTTTCTCTTTATCTCAGGTGTGTTTGTTGATGTTACTCTTTTAGGGATGTTTGGTGTTGTTTCTTTGCTAGGTGTCTGCATGTTTTCTTTGAGGTAGAGGTTGTGGATCTGCGTACTTCCATGTAGGGGGAGAAATCGATTGCTCAGTTTTAATGGGGCTGCTTCTGGTTTGGTTAGATTGGGCAGTAGGGGTTTGTTAGATGTATGCTGCTGCTTCCTTTGATTGTTGTATTTCCTTCTATGTGTGACATACCTCCATTTGTCTTCCTCCAAGGGTTTATCAGTAGGGTCAAATCCTCTGGGAGTTATTTGTTCATTATTTGGTTCAGTTTGGGTGTAGCTTTCTTGCGTAAGTTGGAGTTTGGCTAGAGTTGCTTCTAAGTCCCTTACTTTTTCCTCTAGTAGTTCACATAGTTTACATCTAATGCATGTATAGTTTGGGTGTTCTTTGGGCATAAGCACATACATGGAACATGTATTGCATACCACAATAGTATCAGTTGCCTGTTCCATGAGTTCATTTCTAGGTTTCACAAATCTGCTGCTTGATTATCTTTTCCAGGATTTTCACAGATATTGATGTCAGGCTAATTAGTCTGGTTTCTCCCTGCTGCCTGTTACCTTCTTGCCATCTTCTCCCATTAGAGGACTGATCATTTCCTTCACTTCCTCCCACCTCCACATATTGAATTTAGATTTACATATTAAATTTAGTGATTATGATGTGAACTTATGTACAATAGTCTATTTATAACTCTCCCTACTTCCTAATTTTAAAGGTAAGGATGCTCTTCAGAGATTGCTGGTATTTTTCTTTCTTTCATCTTTAGCTTCATAAGAATTTTCTATGTTGGGTAGATGTAGCACCTCTTTCTCTTCTGAACTTCAGCATGTTTCTGCACTTATGCATCTTCCCCCAAATGAACAATATATCTTCCACAATGTATCCAGTCATTTTAGATTCACTAGTTAGCTTTTCTAAGCCATTAATTTCTTAGTTACCCATTGCTTTCTAAATCCATTTCAATTGTCTTCATCTTAATTCTATTGTGTCTTCACTGAAGATTTCTTAAAAGTCCCTCCACTGAAGTCTGCCCATTTTTCTTTCTCCTAAGGGAATCTTTTCTAGGAAAACAAAATTATCTTTCCGTATTATCAAAGTTAACACAAAATGCCACAAAGCTTGGTTTGAGTGCCTGCATGAAGCAAAAAGCCAAAGCTATGCATTGGGACAATATTCAAATTCCTTGTTGCCTTGATATTTTGTCAGTAGGGAATTCATTATTTTTCCCTCAGTGATTTTCTCAAGGGCAGCACCATGGTCAGGAGTATTCTCTCTGTAGGAAGATGGTAAACAATATATCATGTGAACAATCACAAGCTTTTATTTAAGAAAGAAAAATCAAAATGATATCTGTACTTAATTTTCAAAATGGTTTCTTTTTCAATATTAATAATTAATGGGAACCATTTCCACCAATACATCTGTTGTAGCTTACCATCTTTGCATGCAGTCACAGAACACATGGAACATTCTTCATGCAGGAACCCTGTGAGTAATAAATCCCATCTTCTTATTGAGGTCTGTTCCCTCTTCTACCCAAACTGAAACAGATTGCCCTACATTTTTCCCAAATCCTGCCTCACTTCAGGCCACATATGGTGTATCTGAAAATAACATTTTTGCCTAAAGTCTCTACATTGCCACAAGCATACTAGGTCAAACCCTGCTTGAATTCTGTTAACTCTTTTTTTTATAACAAGTTTTATTAATTTTTCAATTTTTACATCCAAGTAATTAGGAAGAAGCGTGGTGATAGGGTAATCAATAGTCCAATAACAAAATCATTCATGTATATCTCAGGTTACATCATTAAAGGTTCCCTCTCTATTTCTCTTAATTATTATATCATATTCAAGTTAATACATTTTTAGATATAGCTCAATCAATCAATACATTTATCAATATAATTTTACTTATACATATCCAAGTCCTGTTTTTAAGTTTTACTTAATTCCAATTACCATGTTCCAATTTAGCCTTTAATAACCATAATGTTTAAATTTCGGGTAACCCTAATTTCCTCATTTCATTACAAAATCATTATTGTGTCTAGAATACACAGAAAATTACATTCTTACTTTGTTTCACAAGTATATTCTATTTCTCGTCCTGGTAGCTCCTCATTTACTAATAAAATATCTTTCATTGTCACAAACCCATTTCCATATTACAATTCAAAACTATAATCTAATAGTTAATTTTAATTTCCTTTATAAATCTAGGTCCTGAATATATTAAATCAAACAATATCTCTAAAAACCTCCTTAACCCATTAAGTAAAGTTTTAAGCTATTCCATCATCAGTCAACGAGAAAGAAAAAAAAGAGAAAGTTCCATTTTTAAATCTAACTCTGGCTTTCTTTTTGTGCCAAGCAGGCTTCCATACCAGTGCCTTTAAATCCTCAGATGAGTCTCCCTTCATTCCTACACATGTTGTTTGAATCAAGGGAGAACATCCAGTTATCAATTTTTCAAAGGAACTGGCCCCTTTGTAGTTATTAGGTTGTTGCCCTAATAATTCAAATCTCCATGTTTGGTTTGGAATATTTATCATCAGTTCAGTCTGGTCTTCTTCTTCTTCTTCCAGTTTCATCTGGCTAGAATAAAAGGTCATGTCCAGTGTTGTAATTGTTATTTGATTGTCTAGATTGTCTAAGTTCTCAATATGTTGTGTTTGTTGATCAGTTTCTGTTGCTTTTGGAGTTACAGGTACTTTAGTTGAAATCAATATTTGATTATCAAAGTTCTCAGTAGGTTGTGCGTGTTGTTGTGTAGAATCCTCTTTGATGTTAATTTGTTCCTCTTCTGTTGTTTTTTGGCTTGTAAGTTCATCAGTTGGAGTCTGGGGTTCAATTTGTAGTTTTGGGGTGACGTCTTTGGCTTTCACTCTGGAGTTCATTAGCTAAGTGGCTTCAAGGATTTTTTCGAGTATAAGTTTGTAGTTAAGTTGTGGGTAAGGTTCCTCCATTTCTATGGTGATTAGAGATAGTCTTTTGGTGGAGGCTATGTTTAGTAAGAGTCAGCCAATGTCTACCTCCACTATTCCTAGAAGTTGTTTTCACCACCCAGCTGTTTCAAATTCTTATCTTTTTTAGATAATGTGAAGGGCAAATCTAGGGAGTCAACAGGTCTCACAATCAGAAAACTTCATTTGCTGTACCAGGCTTCGCCACAGGATGTCCCCAGTAGGCTATGAAATCTTTTTTCCAGACACCAATTAGGCTTTTATCCAGTTTAAAAAAAAGAAAAAATATTTTTTTCCAACTTAACAGATAGATAAAATGATAGGTCTCTATAATAGAAACTTTTGGGGACCCCAAAGTATCCCAAAAAATAAAAATCCAGTTATTTAGTTGTTGAGATTAGTTATTCTTTTCTTTTCAAAGCTTAATTTCCCAGAGTAGGCAAATGCCGCTGTATTAAGAGCGGGGAAGAAATTCCAAGAGGCTTTCACAGGAAAGTAGTTAGGGTGAAAGAAAGCTAAGGAAGAGTCTGACCTAAATCCACGGTGCTTCGTTGTGCTTGGTGGTAATTTTGGCTTTCGGCTGGCACGGCTTAGTGATCGGCCATGTTGATGGCTGATCTTTTCTCCAACAGTCCAAAGGAGTTGCCTCAGATCAAACGGAAGGGCTGCTGCCCTTCCGTGATCTATCGAGGGTCCTCCTCACGGTCATCGCCCCTCCAAGGCGACTTACGACCCTATTCAGGGCCGCCCGACGAAGGGAAACTGGGCGGCGGAGAGAATGCTCTCCTCGCACGTCCACCACTGCTGCGATCCGGAACTGGAAGCCAATTCTGTTAACTCTTGTCTAGTTGCCAAATAGTGCTGATCATTAGTTGACTAGATTTCTTTGCATAGGTATGAGCAATAAATCAGTCTAATTGGTACTTTAAGTATGGTCCTGGTCTTTTACACCTGACATTAATCTAATCTTTTCTCAAGACTTTTCACTGCACTGCAATGCAAACAATACCTACTCATGGTCACTCATACCTTAGTCATCTCCCATCTTGACTATTGCAATGCGCTCTACATGGGGCTGCCCCTGAAGATGATCCGGAAGCTCCAGTTGGTACAAAATGCAGTGGCCTGCATGGTTTTGTGCACGCCTCAGTGTGCACATATGTTACCTCTCTTGAGGGAGCTGCATTGATTGCCGATTTGCTTCCGGGTGAAATTCAAGGTGCTGGTTGTCACCTTTAAAGTCCTTCATGGCTTGGAACCAGGTTATCTGAAGGATCGTCTCTTGCTGGTCACATCTACCTAATCCACTAGAGCGGGGAGGCAAGGAATATTGTGGGTCCTCTCCCCTAAGGAGATACATTTGGCGGGACCCAGAAGAAGGGCCTTTTCTGTGGTGGCTCCCTCTCTCTGGAACATCATTCCCCCAGAGATTAGACTGGCCTCCACTCTAGCACTCTTCTGGAAGTTGCTGAAAACCTGATTCTGCCAGCTGGAGCCCATTAAATGGTTATTTTGAATGTGTGTTGTTGCCGGGGTATGGGGATTATTATTTTCTTATTATTTTCTTATTTTTATTCTTTTATAGAATATTTTTACATCTGTGTAAGCCACCTTGAGTTGCTATGTGCAAGCAGGTTGCAATATAGATTTTCTAAATAAATAAATAAAATACACACCAGGATGGCATCTGACCCACAGATTGGAGCAGTGGCTGACTTTCCCACATTGGATGTGGTTCTGCACTACTAGGATGGTTTGGAAACCAAGATGTGTAATATATTGGCTATGATGCTCCATTTGGTCCAACAAATGCAGAAGTTGTCTCAACCTCCCCCTTTGCTGCTGATAACTCTAGCACTTGCACCTGCTCCAGCAGGGCTACCTGTGTTACAGAGAATTCATGATAGCTTGCTAGAAAAGTTTGGAGGAGAGTCAGAAAAGATGAGAACCTTAATAGCACAATGTGAATTATCAGCACCTGGGCAGTGGAATTGCTGACCAACCACTTGTGAGTCTCCTTCATACTGCGTTTCCTCACAGCCTCAGCATTGCAATGACCATATTATGGATAACTATTAGAACTTTGTGGGAACTTCAGGGATACTTTAGTGACCCCCATATGGAAAATTACAGCAACACAACAGGTTCATGAACTTCAACAAAGCAATAGAAAAGTCCAGCAATGCATAGCAGAATTCAAATTGCAGCAGGTTTGGATTTGCATGAAATAGCTCTGATGGGTTCAATTCAGATGGGGTCTGAACAACCAGATCGCTAATGAGCTCATCAGGCAAGTTCCACAGACTCCGAATCAAACTTACCAGATATGCATTATTATTGACTCACATTTGGAAGACATTTGAGCCCAATCCAGCTGTTGTAGAGTGCCAGTAGCTCAATTTCACTATCCAGCCTTTGCTCCCCTAATGCCGATAGGGATTGGCTGGGGGGAGCGAACCCCATACAAATATGGGCAGCTAGGCAGTTGCTAGTTGCAGAAAAAAGAGAGAGGTGCTGAGATTTGACACACTGTTTTTACTGTGAAGATTTCCATCTGTTACTTCTTCTCTTGCCCTCTGGTTCTTTGGAGGGTTGTCTCCCACTTCTTTGTAACAGCCTCTCAAATATTGGAAGACTGTTATCATGTCACCCTTGTTCTTTTTTTCACTAGACTAGACATACACAGTTCCTGTAACAATTCTGCATATGTTTCAGCCTCCAGCCCCCTAATCATCTTTTTTGCTCTTTTCTGAACTCTTTCCAAAGTCTCAACATCTTTTTTGTATTTGGATGGCCAAAATTGGATATAATATTCTAAATGTGGTCTTACCAAGCCTTTGTAGAGTGGTACTACTACTTCACTAGTACTAGCTGATTCCATCCCTTTGTCAATGCAACCTAGGATTGTACTGACTTTTTTTGCTGTTCCCTGCTGCATATTATTGGATCATGTTTAGATGGTTGTCTATTAGGACTCCAAGATCCTTGTCACAGTTAGTAGTGTTGAACCAGGTTTCACCCATACTTTTGATTTTTCTTGCCTAAGTGTAAGACCTTGCTTTTCTCTATGTTAAATTTGATTTTGTTGGATAGAGCCCAATGAACAAGTCTATCAAGATCCATCTGGATCTTGAGCCTATCTTCTGGGGTGTTGGCTATTCCTGCCAGTTTGGTGTCATCTCCAAATTTGGTGAGTTTCCCTTCTATTCCCTCATCTAAATCATTTATGAAGGTGTTGAAGAGTACTGGAAGTAATACAGAACTTTGTGGTATCCCACTACTGGTTTGTCAGCCAATTACAAACCCATCTGGTGGTGATGCCATCTATCCCATTTTTTTTAACTTACCAAGAAGTAGGTTGTGATCAAGTTTGTCAAATACCTTACTCAAGTCCAAGTATACTATGTCCTCTGCATTTCACCGATCCACCAATTTAGTCACTTTGTCAAAGAATGAAATAAGATTTGTTTGACATGAACTGTTTTTGACAAACCCATGTTGGTTACTGGTTATAACTTTGCTTACTTGTAGTTGTTTGCAGATCTGTTGCTTAATCATATTTTCCAGGATCTTCCCAGGTGTTAATGTCAGGATGATTCATTTATAGTTTCCTGGATTTTTTTTTTTTTTGCCTTTCTTAAAGATGGGAACCACATCTTTAAGACTACTTTCCAGTCTTCTGATAATTCTCCTTTTCTCCATATTTGAAAAATATAGTTTAGTGGTTCTGTTACCTCTTCTGCCAGTTCCTTCAGTACTCTAGGATGTAATCAATCAGGCCCTGGTGATTTGAACTCATCTAGCTCAGACAGGTGTTCTTTTACTGTTTCCTTGACTATTTTAGTTTCAAGCCCTAGTCTGTCTTTTACAGTTATGTTATTGGGATATTGGGATGTATTTCCATATGGAAACCATTTCCATAGGACTGTCTCCAACTGGTTGACTCTAGAGATCCCAGAGATGTACAGAATTACCAACTATGTGTTTGACCAGGGGGAAAAACTAAAGGAAGAGGATAGAGATAGGGAAAGAAAAGAGGCAAAAAAGGAGAGAGAAAGAAAAAGGAAAAGGAGGGCAGAAAGAAAGAAAGATCTAAAAATGTTCACAGCCCTAGTAAATGATCAAAAGCACCCTAACTACTGGACCTCAGGCCAGCAGCAAAGATGTGTATTTCTGTGTGTGCCACCAATGTGGGGATAAGGGATGCAAGCTTAAGAACTGCCAGCATTGATTTCAATGTGGGGAAGAAGAACATTTCAAAAGGGAATGTAGGGCATTTCCCTCTCCCCAAACCCCAAATCACTATGGCCCATTCAAAGCTCAATTTCCTAGGAGTTTCTCCACCCTTTCTAGAGACCTGAAAGCCCCCAGATAATCCTACTACATGCAATTCAAAGAAGTTTTTGAACCCCGGTGACTAGGCTTAGAATCTGGTGAGTCCAGATTCTTAATCCCTCTTAAGGACCTATGGAAAGGAAAGACCTATGAATGCCTAGTCAATACAGGGCAACTTTCTCCCCGATCATACATCCTCCATTCAGAGGATCCATAGTGCCAGGGGCAAGGGACAATATTATTGGGGTGAGAGGCAAGATCATATTGGTAGAATTTACCAATGAAATGAGGGTAGAGATAAGACCGCTGTCATTAGACCACTCCTTTATCATTTCTTCCCAATCCCCACTATTTCTAATGGGTAAGGGTCTCCTGTGTAAACTTGGGGCCACTATAAAGTGTTCATCTGATGGTCTCCCATTAAACATTCCTTTTTTGGCAAATTTTTTATTATTTTTTCCATAGAATTCAATAGTACTTATTCAACAACATGTTGTCTGAGTTTATCATTCACTAATACAAATTAAATTCCTAATCCTTTATTCTTTTCTCCAGCCATTGATAAAATAAGTCCCAAGTCTGATAGTATTCTGTTTCTTCTTTTTCTTTAAGCCTCAAAGTAAGTCTGTCCGTTTCCACACATTCTAGTATTTTTTTAATTATTTCTTCCTCTGATGGGATTTCTTCATTTTTTCCAATATTGTGCGAATATGATTCTTGCCACTGTTATCCCATTTAAAATCAAATCTTTTCTGGCATAATACCTAATAAAAAAAGTTCAGGTTTAAAATACATGTTTTCCCAACATCTTTTCTAGCCAAGTATGTATTTTTGTCCAGTACCTCTTTGCTTTAACACATGTCCAGCATATATGATAATAAGTACCTGACTTATGTTTACATTTCCAACATTTATCTGACATGTTTTTAAACATTTTTGCTAATCTTGCTGGTGGCAAGTGCCATTTATAAAACATTTTATATAAATTTTATAATAATAATCTTTATTGGTTAGCCCTTGGGCCATATCAAAGTGCAAAGTTCCAACAACAAATCATTACCAAAGTCTAATAAAAGCAATTTAAAATAAAATTTGATAAAATACAGTTTAAAATGGAACTAGAATAAAATATGACTTGAGATGAAATTGGAGTAAAATACAGTCTAAAATGAAGTTAAAATAGAGTACAGTAATTTAAAATATAGATAAAATATGATAAAATTATATCTTGGAGTCACCCTTGCAATCTACCCCAATCAGTCCCACATATGTAGATCTCAACCGAACCATTTTGTTTAAATATTGTGCTGTGTTAAATGTTATTTTCAAGTTCTGGC
>NW_015388122.1:461856-470915 GCF_001527695.2 Protobothrops mucrosquamatus
GAGCTCATACAGAGAGGGACCCAGCCGAGCATTCAAATCTCCTAGTAATACCACTATGGACTGAGGGCACAATACAGATATATCTTCTAGAATAACTTCCAAGCCCATCCAACATTCAGAGTTATAATACCGGGATGTGATTGGTGGGATATACACATTTACCAGTATTAACTCAAACTTTTTATATTCAAATTTAACAGCTAGAAAATATGAATACTTATCTTCATTATATATCAATCTAAATTTTATAAGAAGTTGACATTGTCAGTTTATAATTTCTTTCCCAAAGTTTTGCCATTTTTCTAATTCTATATTATATCTGAAGTTCTTTGCCCATGTTGTTTCTTTAACTTGTTCATCTTCCATTTTCAAATTCAATAAAAATGTATAGATTTTCTTAATTAGTTTCTCATCAGAGGTTAATAATGTCTGATCAAACAAGGTCTGCTCTTTATAAAATACATACAGTTTAACATCTTTATAATATCTAACATGCATTAATAAGTATGCCCACCATGATAGATCTATACCCTGATTTTCCATCTCTTGCTAAGATTTTAAATTCCCTTCAGAATTTAGAATATCTCTGTATGTCCATATTTTCTCAAAGTTAACTAAATTTGGATGTATAAATGCTTCCATTGTTGAAAGCCATCCTGGAATTTTCAAATATATATTTTATTTTTTTTCTCATAATGCGTTTCTTATATAGTCGTTTTGAAAGTACTTATGAATTTTATTTTTCCCATACCATAAGAAAGCGTGCCAACGAAGTTGTAAATCATGTCCCTCCAAATATAACAACTTTTTGTTTCTGAGAGTTATCCATTCTTTTACCCATGTTAATACAGATGCTTGATAATATAAAACCCACTCTGGCAAGCCAAAACCTCCATTTTCCTTAGCTTTTTGTAACCTTTTCAATTTGATTCTAGCTTTCTTTCCTTGCCAAATAAATTTCAAAATTTGTGAATTTAACATTTTTTCTCTAGTTTTATAGGTATTGTTTGAAATAGAAACAGTATTTTTGGTAATATATTCATTTTCACCGTAGCAATTCTTCCTAATATTGACAATTGCAAGTTTTTCCATTTTTCCAGGTCCAATCTTATTTGGTTCATTAATTTTATATAATCTTTTATCATTGAACATCTTGCTGTTAAATATATTCCCAAGTATTTAATATTTTTAACTATTTGTAGTTCTATTTTTTCTGACATTTGGGTTTTTTTGCTTATCTGTGAGATTTTTAATTATCACTTTAGTTTTTTCTCTGTTTATTTTCAGACCTGCTATCTCTCCATACTGTTCTATTTTTTCCAATAATTTAGGAATCGTCTCTAAAGATTCTTCTAAAATAAATACCAAGTCATCTGCAAATGCTTGCAATTTATAAGTTTCACCTTTTATTTCTAGTCCTTTAATTTCTGTATCTTGTTAATATTTCTGTTTAAAACTTCCAAAGTTAGGATAAATAACAATGAAGATAGTGGACATCCTTGTCTTGTACCTTTTCTTATCTCAAAATTCTCTGTGTAGTTTCCATTCACAATCTTTGCTGTTTATTTGTGGTATAAAAGTCTATTCTTTTTATTTGTTGAGTCATAAATTGCCAGGAAACATTATCAAATGCCTTTTGAGCATCTAAAAATATTAGTGCCAATTGTTTTCCTGGATGCAGTTCATAGTATTCCAATATGTTCATTATAACTCTTAGATTATTTTTTATTTGTCTCTGGTAAAAATCCATTTTGATCTGGATGTATAAATTCAGTTAAAAGTCTTTTCAGTCTCTCTGCTATTACTGAATAAAATAAAATTTTATAATCAACATTAATAATGATATTGATCTGTAATTTCTTATCTGGGTCAAATCTGAGTCTTCTTTTGGTATTAAAGTAATATTTGCTTCTGTCCATGTACTTGGAAGTTTAACCTCCAACAAAAGTTCATTACACACATCTTGCAACGGTGCACTTAATGTATCTTATAGGCGTTTATATAACTCTGCCGGTAGTCCATCTGGTCCTGGTGTTTTTTCATTTTTTTGTCTTTTTATAGCCTCTATTAATTCCATCGTTATTTTTTCATTTAACATGATTTTAAAATTTTCTGAAATTTTTGGTAAATTATTTTTTTCCAGATATTGAATCATTTTCTCCCATGAAATTTCTTCTATGTCATACAGTTTCTCATAGTATTCTTTAATTATTTTTTTTATTTCTTCATTTTTAAATTGTAAACAGCCTTTTTAATCTAGTAAATTATTTATCAGGTTTTTCTCCTTCTGTTTTCTAAGTTTATAGGCTAACTATCTTCCTGGTTTGTTTGCATTTTCAAAAAAGTTTTGTTTTCCTCTAACCTGCTGTGCCAATTTTTCTGATTCCATTAAATTTAGTTTATGTTTTATTATTTCTGTTATGTATTGAATATATATAAAGTTGTGTTAATCCCTGCTAAAGTGAAACTAACTTAACTCAAACTGCTTGTGAAGCTAAAATGAAACTAACCTTTAAATGACCCTGACTGTTAACTCCAACTGTTTTGGAGGGAAACTTTGAACATTCATATTTGGGCGAGTTTTTCAAGTATTGTGATTGGTTAAGGCCCTGTGGGCTCAGAGTATAAACTACAGGCAATTGCCTGCAGGTTCTCCAGTTCTAGTTTGAGTCAATAAATAACGTTGTAACTATGCTGGTCTGCTCCTTGCCTACTGAAGCCAACTACACAACAGTGGCGACGAAGGTGGGATGCTGCAGAGGAGAGAGCTGCTGCTAACCAAGAGACTGAAATCACTGGGTGATAGGCTGGGTAAAGAGCCCCAGCAGGCCTAGTTCTCACCCCCGCCCCCCGCCTACCAGTAAGCCACACTTGGAGGCACGCTGAAATCACTGGGTGTCAGACCAGGTAAAGAGCCCTGGTGGGACCATGCTCCCCGCCCTGCCTGCCAGTAAGACACACTGGAGGCACAGATATACCTGAGGGATCTGTGCCCAGGATCCCAAAGTGCAGCACAGCTCCAACTGCAGCAGTACATGCATTAACCAGCACCACAGGGGCCTCCCCAAAATGGCTAAATTGGGAAGGCTCAACGAGTTCGATCTTACTCATCCGGAACAGTGGAGCTCATATGTCTCCTGAGTAGACAACTATCTCCAGGCTAACCAGATCACAGACGATGGCCTGAAGGCAGCAACCTTACTATGTGTCTGCGGACAAGCCATGTTTGATATCATTGAAAACCTGATAGCACCGGCAAGTATAGAGACTGTGGCCTACGCAGACCTCAAGAAAAAATTAAGGGAACATTTTGAGCCGAAACTCTCAGTAATCGCCATGCATTCGAGCAACGTGAACAGAGATCCGGGGAATCTGCAGCAGAGTTTGTGGCAGCCCTTCGCCAAACTTCGCGCCAATGCGAGTTCCCTAACCTGGAAGACTGTCTCAGAGACAGGCTCATTTGCAGCCTGCATAATAGAGAATTACAGCAGCGCCTATTCGCCATGGAGAAACTGACTTTCCAAGATGCATTGAAGAAAGTCATGGCAGAAGAGGCTGCCAGAGGGGCAATGAAGACTCTCTGGCCATCTAAAACACACACCAGCCCCACAGCGATCCAACAAGAGGCAACAGAAGGCTCGGGGGAGGCCAGTGAGAGTGAAGAAATCGATTGTTTGCAGAGAGAGCCACCCAGACGGCCACACTCCATAGAGCAAACAACTTCCCCACAGAGCTGTGCAAGCTGCGGGGGACAGCATGAAAGAGCAAAGTGCAGATTCTGCACAGCAGTATGCCATGCCTGTGGAAAGCAAGGGCACCTTGCCAAAGTTTGTAGAGGTCGTCAGCGGGAAATGAAACCTGCGACACAGCAGCACAAGGGGAAAAGGCCCCCCAGGACAGAACAGAGTTGAATACTGCTCAGGAAGGCATAGTATCCAATGTACAGGGGCCCAACGTTCCATCAAAGAAAAGATAAGACTCCAACTATGACTGCAAGGGGTCCCATGCTCCATGGAGCTAGATACTGGATTGGCCCTGTCCATTATCTTCTCCAGGACTTTCAGCCACATTTGCAAATGTAGCCAATGGCGGGTCCCGCTCAAATCATCGAGCTTAGTGCTAATGGACTTCCAGAATTGCCGTGTTCCCGTAAGGGGGGAAACTACCATTAGAGTACAATTCAAAGAGTTCAAGGGTCCCCTCAACATAGTAGTCATAGAGGGACCACGCACCAACCTCATAGGACTGGACTGGTTTGAGGCCCTGGGCATCAAGGTGATGGGCATCCATCGAACACAAATAGCTGATCTAGCAGCAGTATGCCAACAATATGCTGACGTATTCAGCACAGAGTTGGGACAATACAAAGGGGAACCCATTTCATTCAACCTCGATCCAGCAGTAACTCCAATCCAATTAAAACCATGCAGGGTTTGACTTCCGGTTCCAGATCGCAGTGTCCCTAGTTGCATGAGGAGACTCATCTCCTTGTCAGCTAGTTTTGCCTCTGCCTTATGCGGGTCGAAAGTCGCCCTGGGGGGGTGCGACTTCTGTCGACAAGGCTTTGCTCGGCTGCGGAGGAGCGGTGGCTCCTCCAGCTGTCCGAGCCATCTCTGAGGGCCGACGGAGAAGGAGGATCGGCCAGTAAAATGGCTACCACCCAGCTGCTCCAAACCACAAGTCAAAGAACATCTAAGCATTGAGAACCACCGTGGTGAACCCAGGTGAGACTTTTTCTTGGCTCCTCTCTTTACTCTCTTTTGGTTTTTTTTCACCTGTAAGAGTTTTGTTGGAACTATTTCCCTATCTTGAAAAAGCAGCTTCTATATGTTTGGGAAGAAAGGCATTGAACAAAAGAATAGGATAAAATTTTAGAGACTATATTTTATTTTCATCTGTTTTTGGGGTACAGAAAAAAAACTCTTTTTTAAGAGCTGTACTATTACTTTATGCTGGAAGATTATTTCTTTTTTCACATCATATTTTAAAAGATAGAAAAAAATGGTGTCTGGAAAAGATTTTCTTTAATCTATTGAGGACATCTAGTGGTGAAAACCTAATATTGCAACCTCTGGTTATTCTTTGGAGATGGAATAGACCTGACCTTCAAATTTTTTCAAGAGAAAAGATAAACTGATGTAGCAGTGGGAATTGTGGGGGTGGATACTGCTCAACTTTTATTAAACACAGCCTCCACAAAAAAGGAAAAAAGATACTCTCTTCAATTACTATCACTATGGAGAAAGCTCAGTTACAATTAAACTGCAAACTTATATTGGAAAAGATTTATGAGGCTACTGCAGAAATATGTGCTACAATAAAAGAGTTTACTACAGAATTAAGAACCAGAAGTTCCACTTCAAACCTTCAAACTGATCTCCAGACTATATCTGACCATTCTACAAATCAAACTTACTAGAAGAGGAAACAACTAAGATAAAAGAGATCTTACTTTATAAACATTTTATAAAGCAACGAAGCCTTAAGGATGAGAGAAACAGAGACCTATTACAGAGATTGGGATTCCTATTGCTTCAAAGGGCACTGCAAGCAATAAAGAGAGATCTATCAGTTGAAAGCGAAGCTTGGTTATGGAAACCTGCTTGGCATAGAAAGAAGGCCAGAATAAGACTGAAAAGAGAAATTTAAAATGATGTGTAATGGATTAAAAGGCACTGTTGATTTATGGACTGTTTTAAGGATTAAGATTCAGACTTAGAAATAAGAAAAAAATAGGGGTGTGTGTGTGATTATTAGAACAGATATCTCAAAACAGATTAAGAATGTAATTGGTGGAATAATAGGTTTATTTTGATGAAATTTATTATGTATTGGAATGGGAAAATGGTGGGTTTTTTAGATCTGGATTGTTTCAATAATTAATTGAGTGTTTTAAATTAGTGGATGATGTTTTTGTATGATAATGTAGATGTGATAAGGCATGATAATCAATTGGATGAAATTTGAAATTTGCTTAATGAATTGAAATGATTTAAAGCTTAATATTATTTTGTTACTTTAATTATATAATGGATTAAAGGTAATCTAGAATATTAAGAATGTATTTTTTAGAACGATAGGTTTATTTGTATGAAAATTATTATGTAATGGAATGAAGAAAATTGAAGAGATGTTTTAGATTTGGATTGAATTAATAATTAATTGAGTTAATTTAATAGGATGATGTGTTTGTTTGATGATATGGATGTTATTAGTTATGTTAATTAATTGGATGAAATATGAATTCTGTCTAATGGATTGAAATGATTTAAGGTCTGATATTATTCTGTCATCTTAAAGAGATTAAGTTGTGTTAATCCCTGCTAAAGTAAAACTAACTTAACTCCAACTTCTTGTGAAGCTGAAATGAAACTAACCTTTAGATGACCCTGACTGTTAACTCCAACTGTTTTGGAGGGAAACTTTGAACATTCATATTTGGGTGCATTTTTCAAGTATTGTGATTGGTTAAGGCAGCGGTTCTCAACCTGTGGGTCGCGACCCCTTTTGGGGTCGAATGACCGTTTCACAGGGGTCACCTAAGACCATCGGAAAACACATATTTCCGATGGTATTAGGAACCAAGACACCGCTCCGCATCTGTCTCCGCATGGCCGCCTCCGCCATTTGCAGAGAGAGAGAGAGAGGCACTTTCACTTCCCTTCTCTCTCTCTCTCTCTCAGGTGGACTTACCTCCTGCAGGGCTCCTGATTGGCCCTGCGCCCGGGTGCTCCACCCCCTGGGAGAAGCACGGCCATGGCCTCGTGGCCTTGGAGCCGCCCAGGGAAGCCCCAGGATCCCTGCTGGGAGAGGCCTGCTGGAGGATCCGCTGAGCAGGCCAGCCCTCCCGAAAGCCGCGGCCCAAGGGAGACCAGCCCCTGCGATCCCCAGCCAGCCCGACCATTGGACCCGCTGGCCAGAAAGGCGCGCCGGAATCCAGGCTGCTGGGAAGGAAGAAGGAGATTCAGCAAAGGTAGGAGAGGAGAGCTGCCTCCTGGGGCCTGGCGCTGGTGGCAGCTTCCTTGCCCTCCTCTTCCTCCAAAGTGGCTCACGCGGGTGCCGGGGCAAGAGGGGTGCCTGGGGGGGCAGCCGGGCTGGCAGAGGGGCTGGCAGGGGCCGTGCGGCACCAGCCCCCACCGCAGCTCCATCGGATGGGCGGAGGGCGAGACCGGACAGCGCGGAGTCCTGGCTAGGGCAACTGCTTCCTCGCCCTCCTCCTCTCCTTCCTCCTGCTGCCCCCCAGGCAGCTCGGGCAGGCGCTGCCTCCACCGCGGCTCCATTGATGGGCGGAGGGTGAGGCCAGGCAGCGCGGCGTCCCAGCAGGGGCGGCGGCTGGGTCGGGGGTGGCAAGGACCCCAATGATGCTGCCCTGCTGCTGCCGCTGCCGCCGGAGCTGCTGCCTCCCATCCTGCTCCCCCTCCCCGCCCCTTTGGCTGAGGATGCGGCGGCCGGGCCGGGGCCGGCAGCGAGAAACCCTACGATGCTGCCATGTCGCTGCAGCTGCCGCCGGAGTCACTGCCTCCCGTCCTGCTCCCCCTCCCCGCCCCTTTGGCTGAGGACGTGGCGGCCGGGCCGGGGGTGGCGGCGAGGAACCCCAACAATGCTGCCATGCCGCTGCTGCCTCCCGTCCTGCTCCCCCTCCCTGCCCCTTTGGCTGAGGATGTGGCGGCCGGGCCGGGGCCGGCGGCAAGAAACCCCACGATGCTGCTGTGTCACCGCCGCTGCCACCGGAGCCGCTGCCTCCTGTCCTGCTCCCCCTCCCTGCCCCTTTGGCTGAGGACGTGGCAGCCGGGCCGGGGGCGGCGGCGAGGAACCCCAACGATGCTGCCATGCTACCGCTGCCAGAACCGCTGCCTCCCATCCTGCTCCCCCTCCCCACCCATTCGGCTGAGGACACGCAGAGGCCGGGGGCGGTGGGGACCCCCGACGATACTGCCGTAAGAGAGAGAAAGAGAGAGAAACAGAGGAAAAGAAAGAGGAAAGAGAGAGAGAAAGAGAGAGGAAAGAGAGAGAAAGAGAAAGAGGGGGAGAGGAAAGAGAAAAAGTGGAAAGAGGGAAAGAGAGAGAGAGAGAAGAGAGAGAATGAGAAGAGAGAGAGGAAAGAGAGAAAGAGAGAGAGGAAAGAGAGAGAGAGGAAAGAGAGAAAGAGAAAGAGAGAAGGAAAGAGAGAGGGAGAGAGGAAAGAGAGAGGGGGAGAGGAAAGAGGAAAGAGAAAGAGAGAGGGAGAGGAAAGAGAGGAAGAGGAGAGAGGGAGAGGGGAAAGAGGAAAGAGAAAGAGAGAGAGGAAAGAGAGAGAGGGGAGGAAAGATAGAAAGAGAAAGAGAGGAAAGAGGAAGAGGAAGAGGAAAGAGAAAGAGAGGGAGAGGAAAGAAAGAGAGAGAGAGGAAAGATAGAAAGAGAAAGAGAGGAAAGAGAAAGAGGGAAGAGAGAGAGGGAGAGGAAGAGAGAGGAAAGAGATAAAGAGAAAGAGGAAAGAGAGAAAGAGGGAGAGGAAAAAGAGAAAGAGAAGAGAGAAGGAGAGGAGAGAGGGAGAAAGAGAGAGGGAGAGGAAAGAGAAAGGGTGAGAGGGAGAGGAAAGATAGAAAGAGAAAGAGAGGAAAGAGAAAGAGGGAAGAGAGAAAGAGAGGGAGAGGAAAGAGAATGAGAGAGAGAGGAAAGAGAGAAAGAGAGGAAAGAGAAAGGGAAGAGAGAAAGGGAGAGGAAAGAGAAAGAGTGAGAAAGAGAGAGGGAGAGGAAAGAAAGAGAGAGGAAAGAGAGGGAAGAGAGAAAGAGATGGAAGAGAGAAAGAGAGGAAGAGAGGAAAGCATAATCACTATGCTTTAATTATGTTCAATTTGTAACAATGAAAATACATCCTGCATGTGAGATTTTACTCTCGGGGTCCTGCGCCTGCAGGATGAACTTATTCCTCTCCAGAGGAATAGACTGGTAATGTACGTTGAACACCATCAACGGACCTCGCTCAGATAGAGAAACACACGGACAACATGTTTCTTCAGGTGAGATGGCATGCGAGAGCTCCGAAAAGCCTCTGTGCCTCTCTTTTATTGGTCTATAAA
>NW_015388122.1:475322-479047 GCF_001527695.2 Protobothrops mucrosquamatus
GGTCACCAGTTGTGAGATTTTACTCTCGGGGTCCTGCGCCTGCAGGATGAACTTATTCCTCTCCAGAGGAATAGACTGGTAATGTACGTTGAACACCATCAACGGACCTCGCTCAGATAGAGAAACACACGGACAACATGTTTCTTCAGGTGAGATGGCATGCGAGAGCTCCGAAAAGCCTCTGTGCCTCTCTTTTATTAGTCTATAAACGTCATTAGGGGATGTACAAAAAGCAGGAGGGGGAAAGGGTCTTCATTACCATATATGGAGCGAGAAACAAGAAACCAGGAGACACTAAATCATTCTTTAGCTTACGTATCAGAAACTTAGGGTCTTCATGCAGGCCTTTTCTGGGAAATCAGTCCCAATTTAAGAAACGAAACTTTAATAAGGGGATGAGCTCATTGTATGGACAAGGAACAAAGCCTACAGGCATTTCATAGGAAACGAAACTTATGTTAGAGATGAAACCTATAGCAGTGGAAAAGTACCCAGGGATATATTCATAGGGTATTTTGCTGATGATTGCAACACCTGCATATCAGATATTTACATTGCGATTCATAACATAGCAAAATTACAGTTATGAAATAGCAATGAAAATAATTTTATGGTTGGGGGGTCACCACAACATGGTGGCCACGCCCACTTGGTGGCCACACCCACTTGGCCACGCCCCTGGCACCCGGCGATGTATAAGTGGTTGGGGGTCACCACAACATGGGGAACTGTATTATGGGGTCGCAGCATTACAAAGGTTGAGAACCACTGGGTTAAGGCCCTGTGGGCTCAGAGTATAAATTACAGGCAATTGCCTGCAGTTCTCCAGTTCTAGTTTGAATCAATAAATAACGTTGTAACTATGCTGGTCTGCTTCTTGCCTACTGAAGCTCAGTACACAATAATTTCCATTTTTTTCCAGTATTTTCTTTTGTGGATTTATTTGTAGTTCTAATTTAGTTTTTTAAATTCTTCCCTTAATAGTATATATTGTTGTCTTTTTTCTTTTTTTTTCTTTTTGCCGTATATGTTATAGCTACATCTCTAAAATATGCTTTGCCTGTATCCCATAAATTTTGTAGTGTTGTATCTTCTTTTTTGTTTTCTTTAAAGAACTCCATTTCTTTTGTTGCTAATTCTATAAATTCTTTTTCTTTTAATATGGATTGATTCAAAGTCCATCTTAATTTTTTTTTGTATTCCTTTCCATGTCATTTTTAAAGGATTAAGATCTGCCTGTGTACCTAATTCTAGCTCAATCTCCTGCATATTGGTCATCCATTCAGGTGTCATCCAAATCATGTCAATTCTGGAACAATATTTATGGCTATTCGAATAGAATGTATATTGTATTTTTTTTGAATTATTTTCTCTCCAAATATCTTGTACCCCAATTTCCTCTATCATATTAAAAAAAAGTCTGAGATAATCTTTTTCTTCCTTGTTTTCCTGTTTTGCTGCTTTCGTAGTTTAATGTTCCATCTTTGTTTAATGTCCCATCTAATGTCCCATCTACATTTAATGTCCCATCTAATTGCATTAAAGTCTCCTACTAAACAAATATTTTGGTATTCCATTTGTTATTTTTCTGTGGAGATTTTGATAGAATTCATCTTGTTTATTATTTGGTGTATATATTGCTACCAAAAGTGTTTGTTTTTGATGTAGAAATATTTCTACCATCCTAATTCTTCCTTCTTCATCTGAATAAATCATTTTGGAGTCTATTGTCTTTTTAACATATACAGCTACTCCTCTTTTTTTCTGTTGTGCTGATGCATAATAAAGTTTTCCAGTTTTGGGGTATTCCAAGAGTTTATAATATTGTTTTTTTATATGTGTCTCTTGCAAACAAATTATATCAATATTTAATTTCTGTAATTTTTTCAAGATTTTATTTCTTTTTGATGGGAAATTCAGTCCATTTATGTTTACTGAAAAGATTCCTTTTTGTTTACTTATATTTAGGTTTTGTTGATCTCGTAGTCCTTTGCTCCCTTGCCATTCCCTCACCCACTTGATCAGGCTTCTCTTTCTCTTCTTCTGTTGGTAAAGTTGTTTCCTCTACTGTTTGTTCTGTCTGTTTCTGGCCTTTTCTCTCCTCTTGTTGATGTTGTGCTCTTTCATTTAGGAATGCTTGATTTCTTTCATCAAAGTCTTCTGCCTTCCAAACTGAGTCCAGTCGATATCTTGTATTATTCCAGTTGATTAAGATCCCTTCTGGCATTAACCATCTTATTCCTTTTGCAATTAACTTTGTAGTCAAAAAGTGATATTGTCTTTGGGTGTCTCTTATTCTCTTAGGGATCTGCTTTATCACAATTTCTTTATTTTTATATTGTAATTGTTCTGTTTCAAGCAAAGGGGGGTACTATTGCTTAATACAGGCAGATAAACTACACAGAAAGGGTTTCATGCAGATTACTTTAATTCATCAGGCATTCTCTAAACATTAACTCACAGTTACTGGAGAGATTCTTCTGAAGCACATTTCATAATCTGAACCCCACATGTAGGTAAAAAGAGGTAGTATCTCCCATGTTAAAAGAGCAAACAGCTCCCATGGCTGGAATTCATAAAAACCCTGCTGGCCTGCATGTAGTCAGTAATCCCAGGTAGCCAATCAGAAGTCCCTCCTAGTGGCCAATCCAAAAAACAGATGTGACCAGATAACTTAAAACTACATTACCCTAAAGGCTATCCCTTAAGGGGACAGTTCTTAATTCCTAAAATAACTATTTACTCTGACCAGCATACTCCCCACCTGGAATTATAAAATTTCCACTATTAACTAAAATAAACAAAGGCATTGCATAAAACAATGTGACTATGAGGTAAACACAAGATATGCATAGCTCGTGGTTCAATCTTCAAGTTCGGTCTTCCTTTATTTTGCAAATTTTTTATTAATTTTCAAACATATAAACAAATACAAATGTGGTGCATTTCATTAAAAAACAAAAAGAAAACCTAGTCAATATATTTTCAGAAATGATCGGTGGTCCCCCCCCTGCATCCCCCCTCACTCTTTCAACCTTCCTACCTTCCCTCTTCCTTCCTCCCCTCCTACCCACACCTCTCTCCTCCTTCCTCCTTTCCAACTATCCTACACATCCCATCACCTTCTTTTCCACATCCTTCGGATGCAGTTTAGGGGTGCTAGCCGATCATCTCCTCTTCTCAAAAAGGGAAAAACCATTACATTATTTATCTATAACATATAAATATACCAGATTTTATATAATTCTACCCCTTCATCCTCTTCCCCCCTCCCCCCCGGACTTCCCAGAACTGAGTACAGGGATAATCACATAGCATCCCAAATCTAAATAAAACTACCCAAACATAATGCGCATGCGTGTGATGGCGGACCTACCGTCTCCAGCTCCGTAGCGACGACGGAGCCCTCAGCGGAGATGGGGATGCTGGTGAAGGTCCGGGGGTGCTCGCCGGCCAGGAACTGGTAAGAGGAGAGGGTCGGCGAGTGAAGAGGACTGGCGATGGACCGCGGGATCGCCAGGCTTGAGCTGGGCGGGGCGGCGAACGGAGCTGCGGAGCCGCGGAGGGCGGTCCGGGCGCGGAGAGGCCTAGCGAGGCCTAGTGAAGCCCGGACTGGCGGCCTAGTGGCCTGGAAGAGCTGCGGCCCGACGCGGCGGCCCGGCGCGGCGGTGGCCTGGCGACGATGCGGGCGGAGCTGCGGGGCTGCGGAGGGCGGCCCAGGCGCG
>NW_015388122.1:482261-486333 GCF_001527695.2 Protobothrops mucrosquamatus
AGTAACCTTGCTGCTGTTATACAATACAGCATCAAATTCATTTCTTTAAGGTCCAAATTTTCCATAATGCCCAATAAAAATAATTGCGGTGTAAATTTTATCTTTTTCTTAAAAATCTGTTGGATATTCCACCAAATCTTAATCCAGAAAGCCTTTACATCCCTACATTTCCACCAAATATGATAATAAGTTGCATCTACGTTACCACATCTCCAACATTTTGGCTGCAAATTTGGATACATGCAAGACAGTTTTTGGGGATCTAAATGTCATCTATAAAACATTTTATAAAAGTTTTCCCTTAAATTCTGTGCTTGGGTGAACTTGACATTTCTTACCCAAATTACCTCCCATGTATCTAACATGATTGTTTCTTGAATATTTTGAGCCCATTTAATCATACAGTCTTTAACTAGTTCTGTTTCCGAATCCAGTTCTATTAAAACACTATAAATTCTCCTAATATGAGCTCTACTTTGATCTTTAATCTGCCTTATCAAGTTCAGATCTTCCAAAATTAACCCAAGCTTTTGATCTATACGCCACCTCTCAACCAACTGACAATATAAAAACCAGGACTGGAGAATATTATCTTGTTTCAAGTCATCCAATAATTTAAATTGCCAGTCCTGTCCCCTTGAAGTAAGTAAATCCTTATAAACAATCCCCTCCAATTTAACTCCCCTTGTAATTCCTTGTATTGCATGTTCCGGAATAGCCCAAATTGGGATTTGAAGACTTAATTTATGATGATACTTCTTCCAAACTCTCAAAAGTGCAATTCTTACAATATGAGACTTAAAAACTTGATCAACCTTCTTATCAAAAAATAGATAGGCATGCCATCCATAAAATAAATCCCAACTTTCAAGAATCAATATATCTCTATTAGTTAAATTAATCCAATCACTAATCCAAGTTAAAACCACCGCCTCATAATATAATTTTAAATTTGGGGCTTTGAGTCCCCCTCTTTCACGTGCATCTTGCATAATTTTAAATTTAACCTTCGGCTTTTTACCCTGCCAGATAAATCTATTGATACCTCTTTGCCATTCATCCAAATTTGAATCCTTTTTTAAAATAGGTATCATTTGAAACAAAAAAAGAAATTTAGGAAGAATGTTCATTTTGACTGCTGAGATTCTGCCTAACAAAGATAACTGTAACTTTTTCCATTCCTCTAAATCCTTTAGAGTTTTTATCCATAACTTATCATAATTATTTTTATACAATTTAACATTAGAGGCTGTAATATAAACACCCAAATATTTCACCTTTTTCACTATTTCAAAACCAGTTAAATTAGTTAAAGTCTCTTTATCTTTCATAGACATGTTTTTAGATAGTATTTTAATCTTATTATTATTATTTACTTTAAATCCAGAAATTTTCCCATACTGAGTCAAAATCTGTGTCAAATTTCTTACTGAGTCAATCGGTTGAGATAAAGTGAAAACCAAATCATCAGCAAAAGCTCTCAACTTATAATCATTCTTATCCAAGGTTATTCCTTTTATAACCAATGATTCACGAATCTTAATTAGTAAAATCTCCAAAGTCAAAACAAATAATAGAGGTGATAGTGGACATCCTTGCCTCGTACCTTTCTCAATTTTAAATAAATCTGTCAGTCCTCCATTTACTACTACTTGCGCTGATTGTAGATGGTAAATAGCCTTAAGAGCTGATAGGAATCTATCCCCAAAATTCATTCTCTCCATCACTCGGAATAAAAATTGCCAATCCAATTTGTCAAACACCTTTTCAGCATCCAGAAAAATAAAAGCCGCTGGAATTTGATTATTTTTGTCCAAATATTCAAGCAAATTCACAATTTGTCTAACATTGTTCTTCATGTATCTACCAGTTATAAATCCAGACTGGTCCACATGAATAATCCATTTCAATACTTGCATTAATCTATTAGCTAAAATTTTTGCAAAAATCTTATAATCCGTGTTCAATAAAGATATTGGCCTATAGTTTTTAGGCTGAGTCAAATCTTGATCCTCCTTCGGTATAAGTGATATAAATGCACATCTCCACGATGGTGGTACTTCTGCTCCGGACAAAATACTATTAAAAAGAGATCTCAAGGGTTCTAGCATTTCTTCCGATAACATTTTATAATATATTGCAGTTAACCCATCTGTACCAGGTGCTTTACCAACCTTTAATTGTTTAATTGCCTCTGTAATCTCATCCAACACAATCGGACAGGTCATCATTCCTTGTTGTTCATCTGAAAGTCTAAGAAGATTCACTTGCTGCAAGTATCTATCTATTTCAAAAGATTGTATATTCTCAGAGGCATATAATTTTGAAAAATATTCCACAAAAGCTTTTTTGATCAAATCTTGTTGAAAAACTTCTTTACCTTTATAATTTATTTTCTCTATAACTCTTTGTTTTTGTTTCTTTTGTAATTGATAAGCCAACCACCTTCCAGGTTTATTTGTGTTGCAAAATGTATTATGTTTCATATATCTCAAGTTAATTGCAATCTGATCAGCCATTAACATATTAAATTGTTCCTTCAGCATTGCAATAAATACCTTTAAATTATTATCCATTGGACTTAAAAAAAAGTTTTTTCTTTTGTTTTTATCTCCTGCTCCAAATCTCTACGTTTTTGTAACTGCTTTTGCCTATGGGCAGAATTCATTGAAATTAGAGCTCCTCTCATAAATGCCTTGCTAGCATCCCACACCATTGACATAGAGGTGCCCTTATTCATACTCAACATAAAAAAGTCTTTTAGATGATCTTTAAGTGTCTGCACGTTAGACTCATATTTTAATAAATTCTCATTTAATCTCCAAGTCCTTCTATTTCCTCCTTCAATTGAAAGTTCCATCCATACAGGGCTATGATCTGATAAAATCCTAGGAAAAATCTTCACTTTCTTAACCCTAGGGAGTAAGTCATTAGTTATCAAAATAAAATCAATTCTAGAATGTGAATGATGTCTATCTGAAAAATAAGTGAAATCATTTTCTCCTATATTTTGATTTCGCCAAACATCTCTTAACTCCAAATCCTCTTGCAATGCAAAAAAACTTTTAGGCAATTTAACTTGAGTCAACACTTTAGAAGAAGTCTTTTTATCTTTCTTAGGGTCTATAACGCCATTCCAGTCTCCCATCATAATAACAGATTTATAATCCAATTGAGTTATCTTCTGATGTAAGAGTTTATAAAATTGTTTCTGCTGCTGATATTGATTAGGTGCATATAAACCAACAATAAGGCATTTTTTCCCATTCAATGAAAGTTCAATAAACACAAATCTTCCTTCTGTATCAAAGTCTATTAATTTTGGCAATAATTCTTTCTTAACATAAAGAACTACACCCGCTTTTTTCTTTAATGCTGGAGCAATAAAATGAAGTCCCAATCTAGAATTAATCAAATACTTTTGATCTTTTAATGTAATATGCGTTTCTTGCAGACATATAATATCATTTTTATGTTGTTTCAAATAGTAAAATATTTTCCTCCTTTTTTGTGGTGAATTCAAGCCATTAACATTCAATGTCATCAACTTAGCCATCTTTTGGCTTATGAAGCTTCTGGAGCATTCCTTGCATATCTGACATAACAGATCTCTTTGGACTTGCCCCTCCCACTGGCTCTGAGGTAGGCGAGTATGTTTGGGGTGCAGATTCTTTTCGTTGTTCTTTTTCCTTGTGTTTATAAGCTGCACGTGTCATTCTTTGCTCCTTTGGATCTTCTTCTACATCAATCAATTTACTCTGAGAATCTCCTGCAGATGACAATATAGCTCCAGGCAGTTCAACAAATAATTGTTCTTCCATTACTTTAGCTCGCGATGTAGATGGTGAATCAGCTTTCAGGACCGTTAAGTAGAATTCTTTAGCCTTTTGAACCGTATTTAACCTGTAATGAATCCCTGCATGATTCACAATCATTCCAACAGGTATATCCCATCTAAAAGGTAACTGCTGCTTTTTTAACTCCTGAGCCAAAAAGGCAAATTCCTTCCTTTTTCTTAAAATTTTTGGAGGTATTTCTTTTAGAAGTATAACATCTTGGGCAGCAATCTGAA
>NW_015388122.1:487260-496740 GCF_001527695.2 Protobothrops mucrosquamatus
TAACTGCTGCTTTTTTAACTCCTGAGCCAAAAAGGCAAATTCCTTCCTTTTTCTTAAAATTTTTGGAGGTATTTCTTTTAGAAGTATAACATCTTGGGCAGCAATCTGAAATCTCTGCTGGTAAAAAGCTTGTATAATCTCATTACGACGTGTTTTTCTAGAGAAATAAACAACAACATCTCTGGGTAATTTCCTCTGATGTGCAACCCATGAATTTACTCTATAAGCTTTCTCAATTTCTCCAAAAATAATTTCAGGATCGCACTCAAAGACCAGAGCCAAGGCCGCTGCTATTTCCTCCTTCAGTTTCTCCTGTAAATCTTCTTTTAGACCCCTAATCCGCACAGCATACTCCATTTCTCTGTATTGTGACATTACAATATCATTTTGAGCAATTTCCACAATTTCTTCTACTTTTTCCAATCTCTCCTCCATCCCTTCCATTTTCTCCACTACTTCATCCACCCGTCCCTCTATACAATCTACATGAGCTGCAAAGCCTTGAAAGATTTGTGATATGTTCTCACACAGTTCATCATTTTTCTTACTAAGAAGCTGTTCTGTTTCCAATCTCATTTGTTGTACTGTCTGCTTAGAAGATTGTGCCAAAGCCTCCTGTAGTTCTTTAAGAGTAATAGAGGGGGGGGGCGAAGGTGGTGGAGATTTAGGTTTCTGCTGTGATATTTGCATAACTGGGGAAGAAATAGCTGTTTTAGATACTGCAGAAGTTCCAACATGTTTAGAAGCCATTGTAGAAGCTCTTTAAATATAATCATATATAGTTCAGAGCAAAAAACAGCAGATGTTTAACCAAACTTTCCTTGAATTTAAAAGAGTCTTTACAATGTATCAATCCACAACCGGAAAAAGAGTGAAAGTTTTCCTTTGAAACAAAGAAGCTGCTCACCCGCAGCCATTTTCTTCTTAAGCTAATTATAACAACTGGAGAGGATGCCTTTAAATCTTCTGAGTTAAAGTCTTATTTCAATCAAAGTCCAATTCTCCTGGTCAATTCGGTCTGTTGATAAGTTTACTCACGATTTAAAATCTCAATGAATATCAGAGGTGGAGATGACATCTAGCTTTGCTGGAAGGCGAAGACATCCCGAGCTGCGGAGAAACTCTGAGCTCCGGAGGAGTTCTCACCTTCATCCCCCTGAATGACTCCTGGGGGACTAGGGAACTCTACTCCTACTTCAGAGAAAGTTTGCCCTCTCTCCTTCTCCCGGAGAGAGGGCTCGAGCCGCCAAACAGCTGATGCACGTGTTTAACGCAGTCCCGGACAGGAGGCTAGCAAGAAGCCTCCATCAGCCGTCGGCCGTCGCCACCGGAAGCCCCAAGTTCGGTCTTCCTTGACAGCAGTACCAGGTCGGTGATCGGCCTGATGAAAAGCCTTTTAACAAAAATCTGTGAGTCACAACATGACTCTTGTGGCTTCATGATCTGGACTTCAACTCGGCGAACTAGTCCATCAGAGCTGGGTAGAACGTAGTGCACAAGCCCTATGGGCCACGAGTTCCAATGTATGTCCTTGTCTCTCAACAAGACAAGATTAGGCTCTTTGGTCTTCCATTTGCGGCGATCCTGTAGGGTAGACAAATATTCTTGCTTCCAGTGCTTCCAGAAGGTGTTGGTGAGCAGTTGAACTTGTCTCCATTGTTGTTTATACATGTCTTTGGGAACAAAGTTCCCTAATGTGCTGGCCAGTCACCTGTCTTCTGGGTTAGCAAGGTGGCCGGGGTGAGGATAGTTGGATTTTCAGGATCTGAGGAAACTGGAACCATAGGTCAAGTGTTAATGATAGCTGCCACTTCTGCCAAGAGGGTGGTGAGAATCTCATGCGTCAGCATTGTCAACATGGAATCCAGGATTTTGTGGGCTATGCCGATCATGCATTCCCATGCTCCTCCCATATGGGATGTGTGGGGAGGATTAAATGTCCATACACAGTTTTGGGCCTTTAGATATTCATCAATTACTGAATCAAGGTGAGTGCCTTCATTGATCTGTAATTCCTTGCAGGCACCTACAAAGTTAGTTCTGCGGTCAGATTTAAATATCTTAACTGGGCCTCTATAGGCTTCGAACCTTCTTAGAGTGTTGATGAAGCAGGAGGTGTCCATGGATTCGATGACTTCAATGTGAATGGCTTGAATGCTAAGACATGTGAAGAGGATGGCCCAATGTTTGCTATTAGCTTGACCACCTCTGGTCCGACGAACGGTAATGGACCAAGGGCCAAAGACGTCTAGGCCTACATTGGTAAATGGCGGTCCAGGACTAAGGCGCTCAGGTGGCAGGTCAGCCCCATTGTTTGTGACAATTCAGGCACCTGTACAAAATGGTAGTGATGCACCTTTTGGCTCCCACGATCCAGAGTCCATCAGCTCTAATGGCACCTTCTGTGAAGTGCCGGCCTTGATGATGGATGGTTTCATGGTAGTATTGGACCAGCAGGTTCGTTACATGTTGACGAGTTGGAAGGATGACATTGATGTGCTTGATGTTTGGGGCTATTTTAGTCTTATCTAGACACATCCCTATTTGAAGTAAGTCATGGCTATCAAGGAATGGGTTCAACTTCAGCAGTGAACTAGACCCTGGGATAAGCTTCTTAGCTTTCAGACACTCGAATATTACCGGGTATGCATCTTGTTGCACACTTCATAGAATCCCTCTCTCAGCTTGGAGATAGGTATCTGGGAAATTTATCTCACAATGCAGGAAACGGACGATCACTGCTACGCCCAATACGAGAGGTCTCCATCTGGAGAAGCGTTCGAAGCGAGCTGGTTCTAGGGAATGGTTAAGGGGCAGTTTGTCTGTCTCCTTGATCATTGTCGACAAGCAGATGGCCTGAATGGTCATTTTCTTATCCTGTCTGAGTGATTTGCTAGGTACCTGAGGTCAAACGTTGGCATCTTGATCTGGGTCTAGAAGCTCATAGTGGTCTGGTCTCTGTGACATCAGGCTGTCTGGACAAGCCAAGAACTCAGGACCCTTTAGCCAGATCGATTCTGCCAACTGTGATGCAGGAATAGACAGCATAGCCTGGTCCGCTGGGTTCTGATTTGTTGGCACATACCGCCACTGCTCAGGACTTGAAGATCTTCTAATCCTTTCCACTCTATTGCTTACATAGATGTAGAAGCATCTGCTTTAGTTATGGATGTAGCCCAACACCACCTTACTGTCCGTATAGAAGGTGGTGGGTTGTAGCTCAAGGTCTATTGTTTTTGTTATCAGGTCTGTGAGTTCTACAGCCAATACGGCACCACAGAGTTCCAACCTTGGTACAGTGTGAGCTTGTTGTGGTGCTAGTTTCGCCTTTCTCATGACGAAACCAACGTAAATGTCAGTCTCACTGCCGTGGACTCTGATGTATCCTACAGCTGCTATTGCCTCCGCTGACACATCTGAGAAGACATGCAATTTTTTCTTCGGTGCGGCAGCAGGTGAAATGGAAACATACGTGCGCTGCACGCAGACACTTTGGAGACAACGTAGGGATGCATGCCACGTCTCCCAGTCTTGCTTCTGTTCTGGCGGAACCGACTCGTCCCAGTCTGTGGTGCTTTGGGAGAGCGTGCACAGAAGGAGCCTCCCTTGGACCGTTACAGGTGCAGCAAACCCTAGAGGGCCGAACAGGCTATTCACTGTTGACAGAAATCCTCTTCTTGTGAAGACAGTGTTCTGTACTCTAAAGGTAAAGGCGTCTTTCTTCAAGTCCCAACACAGACTGAGACTGCCTTGGATTGTTCTGTCCCCGTCTCACACACACACCCAACCAGCCAGCCGAGGGTTAAATAAACTTCTCAAACACTCCACGCCACTGATAAGGAACTTGGCAGTAACTCCATAGCTGCCTGCCAAGAACTTTTTACTCCGATAACACAGACAAAAATACACACAGTTTGAATAGTCCAGTTTGTAATTAAATCCACAGCAAATAGGCGTTGTGTCCAAAGGTGCAAAGTGATTCNCCAGAGATTTAGCTTTGTCCGTCACAGAGTCCGAATGGCCACCACACTCTCTTTTATAGCCTGTGGGGTGGGGTCCAGTGACTCAGCTTAATCTCTGGCACGCCTCCTTTTCTGCTGCGCACGCTTGTCTCACCTACGCTGGCTGGGTCCAGCCACAACGTATCTTCATCACTATCCGACGGCTCGGAAACACCTGGCTCCTGGCCAGTCTCTTCTCTGTCGGGAGACACCTGAGGCATTGCCAGAGAGGAGGGTCCTGGAGAGAGAGGCCTGGTCATCTCCTCTCCTTCATGTTTGGAGCCTTCTTTCTCCGATAAGATGGGCTCACAGGACGGAACCACAACACTATCCCCCACCGCAGGGCCCTTCCCCCATGTCTGATGGTCGGGATGTGGTCGGGACGGGAACTGATCGTGAAAGGCCCGTACTAGATCAGGGGCCTGAATGGAAGAAGCGTCCCCCCAGCTAAGATCCTCGGGCCCGTACCCCTTCCAGGCGATGAAGTATTGGAGGCGCCCCTTCCGCCAACGGAAGTCCCGGATGCTGTCCACCTCGTACGTCGAGGTGTCGTCCTCGTCGGCTGCGGCTGGGGGGGCAGGCGTCGTCGGGCATCGGAGATGGCTCTCTGGGGCCTCAAGAACCAGGAGGGACCGATGGAAAACGGGGTGGAGCCGCATGGAGTGTGGTAGAGTCAACCGGTAGGCCACCGGGCTGATGACCGCCTCAATGGGGAAGGGACCGATAAAGCGGTGGTCCAGTTTCTTCACCGGCCGGTCTGTGGGGAGGTGTTTTGTGGACAGCCACACCCGATCTCCGACTTCTAGCGGTGGCGTTGCCTGTTGGGAGCGGTTGGCGACCTATTTATAGTCCTCTTTTGCCCGGATCAGCTGCCGCCGCACCACTTGCTGCACCGCCTGCAGCTCCGAGAGGAAGTCCTGTGTCTCGGGAACAGGGGAATCCGAGATTAATAACGGGAAAAACCGTGGATGGTATCCGACGTTGGCATGGAACGGAGTCATCTGGGTGGAGGTATGTTGGGAGTTGTTGAAGGCGAACTCCGCCAGGGGAAGGTACTCGGCCCAGTTGTCCTGCTGCTGGTTGACGAAACAGTGGAGGTACTGCTCCAGAATGCTGATGACCTTCTCCGTGCCCCCGTCAGTCTCCGGATGGTGCGACGACGACAGGCACACCTGCACCTCCAGCATGGCCATCAGACTTTTCCAGAAGCGGGCCGTGAACTGGGCCCCGCAGTCCGACACCACCCTGTCCGGCAGGCCATGGAGGCAGAAGATGTGCTGCAGGAACAGACGGGCCGTGGTGTGGGCTGATGGCAGTCCGCAGCACGGGATGAAATAGGCCATCTTGGTGAGCATGTCCACCAACACGAGGATGGTCATGAATGTGGCGGACAGTGGCAGATCCGTCAGGAAGTCCATGAAGATGGCACCCCATGGTCTCTCCGGTGTCGGTAACGGCTGGAGAAGTCCAGGAGGTGAGCCGGACGCGGTTTTGGCCTGTCGGCACGTCACACAAGACATCACATACGCGTGCACGTCATGCCGTACCCGAGGCCACCAAAAAGTCCGCATCACCAGGTTCAATGTCTTAAAGAAGCCGAAGTGCCCCGCCGCGGGGTTGTCATGGCACTGGTTCATGACGAGGGCTCGGAGCGGACTCGTGGGCATGTACAGCCAGCCCCGGTGCTTCAGCAAGCCCTCCTCCAAAGTCCATGGGGACGCTGGGCTGACTTCCGCTTTCTGCTGCTGCGACCAGTCATCCCGGCGCTGCGCTTCCAGCACCTGTGCCCGCAGGTCCGCCAGTTCCTGGACCGCGGCCAAGGATTCTGCTGGCAGCACTGTCCATGGGGGAAGGGAGTCCTTGGGGCAGAAGTATTCCGGCTTGTGGGATAGTGCATCCGCCCTCTGTTTGAGGCTGCTCGGAATATATGTGACGTGGAAGTTGAACTGGGCGAAAAACAACGACCACCGGATCTGCCGCTGGTTCAACTTCCTGGCCGTGGTGAGGTGCTCTAGGTTCTGATGGTCCGTCTGCACCTCCACCTGGTGTCGGGCCCCCTCGAGGTGATGCCGCCAAGCCTCGAACGCGGCCTTGATAGCCAGTAACTCCTTTTCCCAGATGGTGTAATTGCGCTCGGAAGGATTGAGTTTCCGTGAATAATAAGCGCAGGGGAAAAAAATGCCACCATCCACCGGGGCCTGTAGCAGTACCGCTCCAATCGCCACGTTGGACGCATCCGTCTCGACCACGAACGGACGGTGTGGATTGGGATGCCTCAGGACCAGCTCCGTGACGAAGGCCCACTTGAGGACCTCGAAGGCCTGCTGCTGCGGGGGCCCCCACTGGAACAGGACCTTCTTCCAAAGGAGTTGGGTCAGCGGCAAGGTCAGGGTGGCGAAGCCCGGGATGAAGGTCCGGTAATAGTTGGTGAACCCCAGCAGACGCTGGACGTCCTTCACCCAACGTGGGGGTTCCCAACTGCGCAAGGCCTCCACCTTGCGCGGGTCTATCGCAATGCCCTTGGGGGTGATAATGAGCCCAAGGAACTCTATGGAAGTCTGGAAAAAGTAACATTTCTCCAACTTCGCATAGAGTTGGTTCTCCCGCAGGCGCTGCAGGACCTAGCGGACATGCTGGAGGTGGCTCTCCTGGGTCCGGGAATAGATCAAAATATCGTCCAGGTAGATCACCACGAACTGGTCCAACATGTCCCGGAACACGTCATTCATCAGGTGCTGGAAGACCACGGGGGCGTTGGTCAACCCGAACAGCATGACGGTGTACTCGAAGTGGCCGTATTGGGTGCCAAATGCCGTCTTCCACTCGTCCCCCTCTCTCACATGCACCAGATTGTAGGCCCCTTGGAGATCGAGCTTGGTGAAGATCGAGGCCTCCCGCAACCTCTCCATCAGCTCCGGGATGAGCGGCAGTGGGTAGCGATTCCGCACTGTGATGGCATTCAAGCGCCGGTAATCATAGCACAGGCATAAGTCCCCTGTCTTCTTCACAAAGAGGACCGGGGCAGAGAGCAGGGAGGACGAAGGCCGGATGAACCCATGGGCCAGGTTCTTCTACAGAAAGTCCCATAGGGCGGCCAATTCGGGCTCCGACATGGAATACAGACGGGCCACGGGCAGTGGCGCGTTGGGCAGCAGGTCCACCGGGCAGTCGTAGGGTTGGTGCGGAGGTAATCGGTCCGCTTCTTTTTCGCTGAACACATCGGCGAAGGGCATCAGCTCAGGAGGCAAGGAGGCGGCCGGGGTGGCGACGTCCTGGCCAGCACAGATATGGAGGAGGTGGTCGACACACTGCAGGCTCGGGAACGAGATGGCGTTTCTCGACCATGTCACCTGAGGATCATGGGCCCGAAGCCAGGCCATCCCCAGGACCAATGGAAAATGAAGGTCCGCCGTCATGTAGAACTGGATCGCCTCCTCGTGGTTCTCAATGGCGAGGCGCAAGGGCTGGGTAGCGAATTTGATGGGCCCTGCCACGAGTTCCCGCCCATCTATAGTCTCGACCCTCAACGGAGGGTCCACCGGAACCAAGGGGACCTTAAAAAAAGCCACAAAGGCCTGGTCCATGAAGTTCGTTGTGGCCCCCGAGTCCACCAGCGCATGCGCCTGAAGCCCCTCCGACCGGTTGGCCAACAACACCCGGGTATCCAGAATCAGGTGCCGAGGGGGCTCACAGTCCACAGTCGCTGACTCCGGCGGGACATGGCTATGTGCCTGGCCCAGAGTTTCCCCTAGGTCAGGCCTGGCCTGTTTCCCGTCTGATCACGCCGAGATTCCAGAACAGGCTTGAGCGCCCCACTCCTTTTCCTGGGACACGAGGCGGCAAAATGTCCAGCCTCGCCGCAATAGAGGCACAATCCCTCTTGGCGTCTCCGCATCCGCTCCTGGGCCGTCAGTTGAGGTCTGGCTGCTCTGAGCTCCATGGGCTCCTCAGCCATTGCCACAAAGCGCGGGGTGGTCCGGGGCACTGCCAGTGCGAAACGTGGGGGTGCCAAAGCTGTTGATGGTTCCGGAAGGGGCCGACGAGGCCATCGCCGTTGAAGGCGGGCATCGATGTGCAGGCACTGGGTCACCAGCGCGTCAAGGGTTAGAGGCACCTCCATCCGAACCAGTTCGTCCTGCAGCTCGTCTGAGAGGCCGTCCTGGAAGGCATCCATCAGCACCGCCTCATTCCAAGCCGAGTCCTGGCCTAGAAGTCGGAACTCAGCAATATAGTCCTGCAGGATGCGTTTCCCTTGGCGGAGGTCCTTGATGTGCCTCGCTGCCATCTGAACGCAGAGGGGGTCCTCACACATCACGCGCAGGTGTTGCAAAAAACCCTGATAGTCCAATAGTAACGGGCTGTTTTGCAGCAACAGGGGCATGGCCCATCGGGCAGCAGAGCCAGAAAGGGAGCTAATCATGAATGCCACCCGAGCCCGGTCATCCAAAAAATCCTCCGGCCTCATCGCCATGAAGAGTTGGCATTGTCCCAGGAAGGCTGGGAACATCTCCGGCTGCCCAGAAAACCTATCTTGTACGTTCACTGGGCATCTCAAATGGAGAGGAGGAGGCGGGGGAGGGGGAGCTGCAGGAGCATTTCCCAAAGCAAGTTGAGCAGTTAATTGTGCCACTTGCTGCTGCAGGAGCTGATTGGCATCTAGCAGCTGCTGTACCTGCTGCTGCAGCTGTTGGTCCATCGTGGGTCAATGATGGTTTATGTTCGCATGATGGACAAGATGTTCTGTCCCCGTCTCACACACGCACCCAACCAGCCAGCCGAGGGTTAAATAAACTTCTCAAACACTCCACGCCACTGATAAGGAACTTGGCAGTAACTCCATAGCTGCCTGCCAAGAACTTTTTACTCCAATAACACAGACAAAAATACACACAGTTTGAATAGTCCAGTTTGTAATTAAATCCACAGCAAATAGGTGTTGTGTCCAAAGGTGCAAAGTGATTCGCCAGAGATTTAGCTTTGTCTGTCACAGAGTCCGAATGGCCACCACACTCTCTTTTATAGCCTATGGGGTGGGGTCCAGTGACTCAGCTTAATCTCTGGCACGCCTCCTTTTCTGCTGCACACGCTTGTCTCACCTACACTGGCGTGGGTCCAGCCACAACGTATCTTCATCACTATCCGACGGCTCGGAAACACCTGGCTCCTGGCCAGTCTCTTCTCCGTCGGGAGACACCTGAGGCATTGCCAGAGAGGAAGGTCCTGGAGAGAGAGGCCTGGTCATCTCCTCTCCTTCTTGTTCGGAGCCTTCTTTCTCCGATAAGATGGGCTCACAGGACGGAACCACAACATGGATAAGAAGGACATTGGTGCCAAAGTCGAGGTCCTGTAACCCCTTAGCATGGTCTTCAGGATTGAAGGCTTCCAACACTTCTTCACTATTGGATGCAATTTTGTGCAGCCTGAGGTTGGCTGCCGCTAGCATCTGGCGTGTCCTTTTTTTTTTTTTTTTTTTTTTAAA
>NW_015388122.1:498154-506891 GCF_001527695.2 Protobothrops mucrosquamatus
TCCGCTCTCCCAAAATAAAGGGGAGAGCTTTTGGGACTCTACTCCTATCCAGGAATACTCACCTCGACCCCTTCTCCCGGGGCACAAGGTTCCAAGCCGCTGAACAGCTGCTGACCGCTGTTCATGCTGGCTCTGACGCCTTCCCAAGAGGACAGCTCCAAAAAGAGCTGCCATCGGCGCGCCGTCCCACCGGAAGTCCTCTCCTTTTTAATAGGTCTATGTCTTCTACTGGAGTGGGTACAGATTTCAGGCCATCATCAAAGTAGAAATCCCTTTCTACGAAGCATTTGGCGTCTGCACCATATTTGGCTTCGCTCACATGAGCGGTGTGTTACAGGCCGTAGTTAGCGATTGCAGGGGAAGAACCATTCCCAAAAACGTGCACTCACATTCTGTATTCTGTTATCTGTTGGTTGTGCTGTTCATCACTGAACCACAGGAAGTGCAGATAATTGCGATGATCTACCCTGACGTAGAATGAATAAAACATCTGTTGGATGTCAGCCATAGGTTCCTTTCTAAAGCGGATAAGTATGACGAGCAGATTGTTGGTAAGATCAGGCCCTGTAAGAAGGACTTTGTTCAAAGAGATGCCTTGAAACTGCACGCTGGCATCGAAGACTACTTGTATCTGACCTGGCTTTTGTAAATGGTGCACTCCAAAAAATGGTAGATACCAGCATTCTTCATCTTTCCTCAGGGATGGGGCAAGCTTGGCATGTCCGCTCTGGATCATCTTGTCCATGAACTCCACTAGATGAACTTTCATTTTGGGCTTTCTGTTCAAGATTCTCCTCAGACTATTGAGATGAGAAAGAGCTTGCTCATGATTGTTTGGCAGGTGCTGCCTGAGTTTGCGAAAGGGTAGTGGGGCTACCCAGCTCCCGGTGGCATCCTGTAGAAATTCCTTATTCATGAGCTGCAGAAATTCTTTGTCCTCTATCGACAAGGCCAAGTCATCATCGTCTTTGCTGGTCTGGATCACTGTCGCTTATAAAACGGGTTTAATTGTCGAAAGCGTAAAGTGTTCTTGGCATGGTTTCAAGTGGGATGCTCTCCCATTACTAAGAATGGAAGTCGTGAAGACATTCACCTGAGTTGGAACTTGCAGCTGATTGACACAGACCATTCCTGAGATGACCCATCCGAGTTCCGTCTTGAGGGCAATTGGGAAACCTATTAGGCCTCTGACCATTCCATGGCAAGCAAAGGCGTCAGGGGCGTTTACTCCCAACAGAAGCAGGATTTTGGCTTCAGGATCTAGGGCAGGAAAGTGATCAGCCATGTGCATCAGGTGGGTATGGTGCTTGCTACTTCTGGCGTTGAAATCTGACTGCGATTAACTGGTAAGGCATCCCATTCTAACAACGGCGGCAGTGAGAACCGTGAACTCTCATCTAATGACTCTATGCAGAGTCCAGTGACTTTCCTCCCCACAGTGGTCTGGGGCGCAGTGCACGTTGATATTGTGAAAGGCGTTTCTTCACTTTGGACATCAAAGAGGTTGAAGAATGCTGATGAGTGATTGCTTTGTGTATCCATTATTACATACATCTTTACAGCTTATTCTGGGCGTCTGGCAGGGTAGACTTTAGCTAAGTAGATGTGGTGGCATGAACGAGGGAATGGTGAGTCACCACATACTGAGGTGCAATTGACACTCGCGGTCACCTCTGGGTGTGCTTTGGAGCCATGCTGAGGCTCCTTGGTCGGAGAAGGAGTAGAAATTGCTCATTGTAGTGGCTCAGAGTCTGGATGCAGGGCTCCCGGGTGCTTGTCACTCTTGCATAGGTGGCATTTCACCTTAGCTGCGCAAGCTTTGGCCATGTATTCCATAGACTCACATCACTTGTAGCAGACCTTGTACTCCCTGATCAAAACTTTTCTTTTGTCCAGGGACTTCTTTCTAAATTCTCTGCACTTGTTCAGAGAATGTGAGGACTTATGGAGTGGACAGATCAGGTCTTTCTTTATTTGCAGAGGTTTAGATTGAGCTTTTTTCAACAATTGCTCATCTGAATTCTTCATGGCCAAGGTAGCAACCTCTGTTTTATGCACGTATACAAGGGTTTTTCCCTTTGCAGTTTGCAATGGACCCTTAGTTAAGCCAGATTTCTGTCCTTTTTGGCAGCTGGAAACCATTTTTCTCTGATGCTTAGGCTTTGAGGGTCATTGCACAGCTTCGTTTGGTGGACAACAAATTCTTCAAGAACAGCAAAGGGGGGATCTCTGCCTAAGTTCTTTGCCCTGTAAGCAGCAGATAACTTGATCCATTCTTTACTTCTGCTATGGTAGTTTTTGAACGATAGGCTTTTGCATCCTGAACTGGTTGAGACAGATAAGTCCCGGCAAGGTGGGATCTTCTTGTGCTGTCCACAGCTGGGTAAGAAAGGCAAAGAATTTCCACAGCTTGCGAGGTTCACTGATACTGATGTCAGGGAATTCGTTGATACAATCCAAAAACGAGGACTCCATCAATGTAGATGCGCCATACTGCTGATCGAGCATATCCCAAGCTTGCCTAAGGGCGGTGACTGGATTACCTAGTTGGGATGAATCGATGTCCTTTACTACTTCTGCAGATTCTGGTCCCAGCCATGCTATCATATGTCTAAGCTTTTCGGCTGGCCACAATCCATTGTCATGAATGATATTCATGAAGATATGCTTCCATAGTAAATATTCCTTCCCCAACTTGTCAGAAAATTTCTGCACACCACTGGATGCCAAATCCAACCTTCCTCTCCGAGGTGACCCTTCTCTCCTTCTTCTCAAGGATGTTGGAGGGTCCATTGGTGCTGTATAGGAGTTGTAATCAGGGTGAGGTGGTACAGTATTGAAGTTGTTAGGAGCATGGTTAGGGACTTCTCATTGATCCTCATAGGCATAGCTCCCAAGAGCAGGAGCATGTGCCGAAGACGGTTGGTAATTTTCTGCAGAGTACTTCCTGATGAAGGCATCTTCCCATGATGCAGACCAGGGTTGTTCTCACTGCCAAGCAGGCCGATCACATTCATTGGGCCAGAAGTCCATTTTCGAGTTGCCTTGAAGGTCTGGCTGGAATTCTCTTGCCTTAGGAATCGCGACTTCTTGTGTGCCCACCTGTTGAGGAGTCTTCATTGTTGCAAATGGGCTAATCTGATTGCCCCATGCATCTTGGTTTGTTGGGGTGAGTTTTACAGATCTGAAGGGGAGGTCTCGTGATCCAGATGGTACAATGTCAGCTTTCTGACTAGTTTGCACATCTGGTGGTTGAGATTCTCCTCCTTGTTCACTTAGTTTCAGGAGTTTTGTAGTCAACCGCGTCACTCCTTCCTGCTCATGTTGTAGCGCATTCTGGTCATCCACGTAGGCCTTGACATGGCTGTATGAGCTTCCACTTTCTGGCCCTATAAAATTGTGTATGAAGGTAGCGCCTTCAGCCTCTGCCTGTAAAGCTGCAACCCTTGCTGCTATTTCTGCTGCCTCCCATTCGCACTGTAGAAACTCAAGGCTAGCCTGAGCTTTGGCCATTCCTTCCCTTTGTTTAGCCATTTCTTCCTTTTGCAGTTGCTCTGCTTTTGCCACACATAGAGCTGCTGCAGCCGCTTGCAGCTTCGATTCGTGCTTGTGCAGCTTGAGTGGCAAAGCTCTCTGCCCTTAAGACTCGGGACAAATGGCTATGACAAGAAAAGGCTTTAGAAGGCCGGGAGGAGCCTGTGACAGAAGATTGTTGTGAAACGCTGGTACATGGCTGAAAACGTTGTAACTTAAGATGAAAAGATGAGGCTTTCTTAGAGGAGTAAGAAGAAGCTACATGTGACTGCTGGGATGGCGCGTGTGAACGATGGGTCACTTCGGGCTCAGCCTTCTTGCTCGGTGTATGCTTTGCCTGAAAATCAGCTTGGGAAAGATCTTTACTACTTTGTAGGAACTTCTCGCGCTCTTTGTTTAGCAGCTTGAGATGTTGTATTTCCTCTTTAAGTGTTGAATCTCCTAGCTGCAACTGGATGTCTATGAGGCGGTGTTCACAACCTGTCCATTATATGAGAAGCCCCTCTATATCCTCTTCCAATGAGCGAATGCGCTCAGGGGAAGGCTCATCTTTGAATGCGTCGCAGAGTTTCTGCAACCTCTCCCAGGAGTTTTCATGACGTTGATAGAGCCTATCCCAATTCTCCAACAGGTTCGACCACATGGCTTCAGTAAGCCTTCTTTGCTGCCTCAAGTCATAAGGTTTCTGAGATTTTTCTGCCTTTTCTAAATTTTGGATATCAAGTTCTGCACACATGTTGAGGTTAGTTGGAGGGACCAGCTCTTCTGGTACATTAGAGGCTTCTGCCATGACTAGGGAAACTCAGAAGATTACCTGGATACTTTAGAACAGGGCTTTTCAATCGGTGGTATGTGTACCACTTGTGGTACTTTGCCACGTGGTATGTGACTGCTAGCCAAGTGTAGCAGGGGAGGGGAATGAGCTGAAGCGAGCCAAGCCTGAGGGAGAGGCAGCTGCAGCTGCAGGACTGTCTGGGCTAGGCAGAAGCCCCAGGAGCCAGCAGGGCTTCAGCTAATTGGCTCCAGCTGATTGGCGCTCCCAGAAGCAGCTCAGAGCTGGAGGTGAACTGAAGAAAAAGGGGGGGAAGCAAGGAGAGGCTATAAAAGAATGTGGTTTGGGTGGGAGAAGGGGAAAAAAGACAACAGAAAAGGTTTAATCCCTTTAAACAAATGTAATTAGTTTTACCCCCTTTAATTGAGTCTATCTGTGGCTTTTAGAAAGTTTTCTTTGGAGGTAAACAGGCTTAATTTAAAGCTAAATCTTTTTGCAATTGCCAAAGCCTTTCAGTCTAGAATTGAAACATTGTGAGGGACTTCCGGTGGCTTGGCGGCTGCTGAAGGAGGCTTTCTGACAGCCTCCCATCCGGGACTGCGTAAAAATCGCCAAAACAGCGCATATCAGCTGTTTGGCGGTCTGAACCTTCTCTCCGGGCAAAGGAGAGAAGGAGAGCTTACTCTGAAGTAGGAGTTGAGTTCCCTAGTCTCCCTGGGGGCTCCCAGCGAGGCGAAGGTGAGAACTCCTCCGGAGCTCAAAGTTCCTCCGCAGATCTGGATGTCTTCGCTATTTAGCGAAGCCAGACGCCGTCTCCACTTCTGATGTTTTTTCTGAATTTAAATGTGAGTAATTTTTAACAGACAGAGCTGTCTAGGAAACTTGGACTTTTTATAAAGAAATTATAACTTTGACTCAGAAGAATAAAGTACTCTTCTCAAATGACTGAAATCGAAAGTTAACTTTCAGGGAAAAAAAATGGCTGCGGCTTAGCCGCTTCTTTGTTCTAAAGAGACACTTTCATTTTCCTTCCGGTTGTGGATTGCTACATTGTAAAGACTGTAAAGATTTTTCAAAAATTAAAGAAAAATTGAAGAAAAATCTGCTTAACTTCTTGCTGTGTTGGACTGTATATTAAGACTTTTTTTAAGCTTAAGAATGGCTTCTAAACGAGTTGTAGCCTCTGCAGCACCTAAGCCAGCTGTTTCTTCCCCAGCTGTACAGACTACGCATCAGAGAGCTAAAACTCCTCCACCCTCTCCCCCACCTTATATTACTTTAAAAGATTTGCAGGACTCTTTGATGCAGATGTCTAAACAAATTGTGCAACAAATGAGAGTGGAGACAGAAGAGCTTCTTGCTAAAAAGAATGATGAACTGTGTGAGAACATGTCTCAATTTTTTCAAGGCTTTGCTTTTCATATGGATCGTATAGAGGCGCGTGTGAAGGAAGTGGGAGAAAAAATGGAAGGGATGGAGGAGAGAATGGAAAAAGTAGAAGAGGGTATAGAGATTGCTCAAAATGATATTGTAATGACACAATTCAGAGAGATGGAATATGCAATAAGAATCAGAGGCTTGAAAGAGGATGCACAAGAGAAATTGAGGGAAGAGATATCAGCTGCCTTAGCGTTGGTTTTTGACTGCGATCCTGAAATTATTTATGGAGAAATAGAAAAAATATTTAGAGTCAATTCATGGGTCGCACGTCAGAGAAAACAGCCCAGGGATGTTGTTGTTTACTTTTCTAGAAAAACACGTCGAAATGAAATTATACAGGCCTTTTACCAACAGAGATTTCAGATTGCTGCTCAAGATATTATACTTTTGAAAGAAATACCTTCAAAAGTTTTAAGAAAAAGAAAGGAATTTGCTTTTCTAGCTCAAGAGTTGAAGAAGCAGCAAGTGCCTTTTAGATGGGAAATACCAGTTGGAATGGCTTTAACATATGCTGGGAACCGTTACAGACTTAACACAGTACAGAAGGCTAAACATTTTTATCTAACGGTTCTGAAAGCTGATTTATCTTTTACATCACCAGTTAAAGGAACAGAAGAAGGAGTGGAACAACTGATTGTGGATTTGCCTGGAGCTATGTCGTTATCTGCAGGAGATTTTCAGAATTTACAAACGTTGGAGGCAAAGGAGGATCGAAAAGATCAGAGAATGAGACGTGCAGCTCACAAGCGTAAGGAAAGAGAACAGCAGAAAGAGGCTATGCCCCAAACATGTCCAACTACTTCGGAGCCAGTGGGAGGGGCTAGACCTAAAAGATCTGTCATGATGGATCTGCAAGGGATGCTTCAGAAGCTTCAAAAGCCAAAGGATGGCTAAATTAATAACTTTAAATGTTAATGGATTGAATTCACCACAAAAAAGGAGGAAAATATTTTATTATTTGAAGCAATATAAGAATGATATTATATGTTTACAAGAGACACATATTACATTAAAAGATCAAAAGTATTTGTTTAATCCTAAATTGGGTTTACATTTTGTGGCTTCTGCCCAAAAGAAAAAAGCGGGTGTAGTTCTTTATGTCAAGAAGGAATTGATGCCAAAGTTAATAGATGCTGATGCAGAAGGAAGATTTGTGTTTGTTGAAATTATATTGAATGGGAAAAAATGTCTTCTTGTGGGTTTATATGCACCCAATTTATATCAACAACAAAAGCAATTTTTTTACTCTCTTACATCAAAAGATAATACAATTGGATTATAAATCTGTTATCATGATGGGAGATTGGAATGGTGTAATAGATCCAAAAAGAGATAAAAAGACTTCTGCTAAAACTTCAATGCAAACTAAATTGCCTAAAAGTTTTTTTGCATTACAGGAAGACCTTGAGCTAAGAGATATATGGCGTGAGAGGAATATGGGAGAAAGTGACTTTACCTTTTTTTCGGATAGGCATCAATCTTACCCCAAAATTGATTTTATTTTGATTACTACTGATTTGATTTCTAGGGTTAAGAAGGTGAGGATTTTTTTCTAAGATATTGTCGGATCATAGTCCTGTATGGATGGAGATTTCAACTGATGGAGGTAGTAGAAGGACTTGGAGATTAAATGAGAATTTATTGAATTATGAAACAAACGTGCAGAAACTTAAAGACTATTTAAAAGATTTTTTTACGTTGAATATGAATAAAGGCACCTCTATGTCAATGGTTTGGGATGCAAGCAAAGCAGTTATGAGGGGTGCCTTAATTTCAATGAATTCTGCTTATAAGCGAAATCAGCAACAAAAGTATAAAGATATGGAGCAAGAGATAAAAATAAAGGAAAAAGCTTTCTCCTTAAATCCAATGGATAAGAGTTTAAAGGCATCTATTGTAATGTTGAAAGAACAATTTAATATGTTGCTTTCTGATCAAATTGCTGTTAATTTGAAATATATGAAACATAATACATTTTGTAACGCAGATAAACCTGGAAGATGGTTAGCTTACCAATTACGTAAGAAACAAAAACAAAGACTCATTGAGAAAATGAATTACAAGGGTAAAGAAGTTTTTCAACAGGACTTGATTAAAAGGGCTTTTTCAGAATATTTTTCTAAATTATATGCCTCTGAGAATATACAATCTTATGAAATAGACAATTATTTACAACAAGCAAATTTGCCTTGTCTTTCTGATGATCAAAAAGGATTGATGAATTGTTCGATTACGTTGGAAGAGATCGCAGAGGCATTTAAACAATTGAAGGTTGGTAAGGCCCCTGGTGCAGATGGGTTTACCACAATTTATTATAAAAAATTATCTGAAGAAATGTTAGAACCCTTGAGATGTCTTTTTAATGATATTTTAATGGGAGGACAAATACCACCATCTTGGAGGTGTGCATTTATTTCACTTATACCAAAGGAGGATCAAGATACGACTCAGCCTAAAAATTATAGGCCAATATCTCTACTGAACACGGATTATAAGATTTTTGCAAAAATATTAGCTAATAGACTAATGCAAGTATTGAAACAGATTATTCATGTGGATCAGTCTGGATTTATAAATGGAAGATATATGAAGAATAATGTCAGACAAATTGTGAATTTGTTGGAGTATTTGGATAAAAATAATCAAATCCCGGCGGCCCTTATCTTTTTGGATGCTGAAAAGGCCTCTGATAAGTTGGATTGGCAATTCTTGTTACGGTTGGTTGATAGAATGAATTTTGGGGATAGATTTTTGTCAGCGTTAAAGGCCATCTATCAACTACAGTTTGCTCAAGTGATAGTAAATGGAGGTCTGACAGACTCAATTAAAATTGAAAAAGGTACAAGGCAAGGTTGTCCATTATCACCTTTACTGTTTATCCTGACTTTGGAGATTTTATTAATCAAGATTCGTGAGTCTTCACTTATAAAAGGAATAACTTTGGGTAAGAATGACTATAAGCTTAGAGCTTTTGCTGATGATTTGGTTTTC
>NW_015388122.1:506991-521494 GCF_001527695.2 Protobothrops mucrosquamatus
AATATGGGAAGGTGTCTGGATTTAAAGTAAATAATAATAAGACTAAAATATTATCTAAAAATATGTTTATGAAAGATATAGAAATTTTAAGTAATGTAACTGGTTTTGAAATAGTGAAAAAAGTGAAATATTTGGGTGTTGATATTACTGCTTCTAATGCTAAATTGTATAAAAATAATTATGACAAGTTATGGAGCAAGGTTCAAAAGGATTTGATGGAGTGGAAGAAATTACAGTTATCACTATTGGTAAGAATTGCAGTGATAAAAATGAATGTTCTCTCAAAGTTCCTTTTTTTGTTCCAGATGATACCTATTTTAAAAAAAGGATTTAAATTTGGAGGAGTGGCAAAGAGGTATCAACAGGTTTATCTGGCAGGGGAAAAAACCTAGGGTAAAATTTAAAATTTTGCAAGATGCACGGGAAAGAGGGGGACTTAAAGCCCCTAATTTAAAATTATATTATGATGCGGTGGTTTTAACTTGGATTAGTGATTGGATTAATTTAACTAATAGAGATATTTTGATACTTGAAGGTTGGGATTTATATTATGGATGGCATGCTTATTTATTTTTTGATAACAAAATTGATCGTGTTTTTAAATCTCATATTTTGAGAGTTGCACTTTTGAGAGTTTGGAAGAAGTATTCTTATAAGGTAAATTTAAAAATCCCAATGTGGGCTATTCCGGAACATGCAATACAAGGAATTATAAGAGGTGCAAAATTAGAAGGAATTGTTTATAAAGATCTACTCATGTTAAGAGGACAGGACTGGCAAATTAAATCATTGGATGAGTTAAGACAGGATAATGTCTTATAATGTCCTGGTTTTTATATTTTCAATTGGTTGAGAGATGGCATATAGATCAAAAATTGGGTTTAATGGTAGAAGATGTGAACTTGATTAAACAGATTAAAGATCATAGAGCCCATATTAGGAGAATATATAGTGTTTTGATAGAATTTGATTCAGAAACAGAACTAGTTAAAGATTGTATGATTAAATGGGCTCAAAATATTCAAGAACCAATAATGTTAGAAACTTGGGAAATAATTTGGGTAAGAAATGTCAAGTTCACTCAAGCACAGAATCTAAGGGAAAATTTTTATAAAATGTTTTATAGATGGCATTTGGACCCCCAAAAATTGTCTTGCATGTATCCGAATTTGCAACCAAAATGTTGGAGATGTGATAGTATGGATGCCACTTATTATCATATTTGATGGACATGTAGGGATGTTGAAGCCTTTTGGATTAAGATTTGGTGGAATATTCAACAGATCTTTAAGAAAAAGATAAAATTTACACCGCAGTTATTTTTATTGGGTATTATGGATAATTTGGATCAAAAAGAAATGAAATTGATGTTGTACTGTATAACAGCAGCAAGGACATTAGTTGCTCAAAATTGGAAAAAAAAGATGTTACCAACTATGGATGATTGGAGACAGAAGGTATCGTATTTTGCAGAGATGGCAAAAATATCAGCGTACCTGAAGGATCATTCTCAGGAGAAATTTATCTCAATGTGGAGAAGATGGATAGATTATATTCAGAGAAAGTATGAATTGAATAATTATCATGTAGCTTTTGATTAAAAATTTTAAATATAAATATATACAACAAATATTGATATATTTAAAAAAATTGTATGTATTTTAACGTTATTTTAGAGTCACAGTAAGTTTATACTAGTGTGTAGTAATAATGAGTAGTTTTGAATAGAATTGGATTATTGTGTGTTTATTTCCTGGATTAGCTCTGGGAAGTCCTGGGGGGGGAGGGGGGAAAGGGATAGGTATAAATTGATGTATTGTGGATTTATATGTATTGTAGATTTTTTTAAGGAGGTGTCCGGTGGGTACCCCAACTGCACCAGACGGGATGGTTGAGAGAGGAAGGGAGGTAGGAGAGAGGGAGGAAGGAGGAGAGGTTGTAGTTTTGGGGGGAGGAAGGTGTGGTAAGTGAAAGAGGGGGGTGCAGGGGGGGGACACCGGACACTTTCGTGAATGTATTGATTAGTGTTATTTTCTTGGTTGATATTGTGATAAAAGATTTATGTTATTGTTTTTAATTGAAAAATCAATAAAAAATTTTATATCGAAAAGAAACATTGTGACATGTGACATGCCTGAGGCAACTTAAAGAGAAAAAAATGGAATTTGCGTTTCTTTATTTTCTTGCTTTGCACTTGATTCCTGTGTCTTTAAGGGTACAGGGAAGGGATTGGGGGTGCATTCTTACTACACTGTAGAAGAGCTCAGAAGGGCAAACCAGCTAGCTCAGGAGTCTACAAACTTAGCAACTTTAAGACCTGTGGACTTCAACTCCCAGAATTCCTCAACCAGCCATGAGGGCTGAGGAATTCTAGGAGTTGAAGTCCACAAGTCTTAAAAGTGCCAAGTTTGAAGACCCCTGAGCTAGCTGGTAGTGGTGGGGCATATTAATAAACATGGATAAATTCATCATATATTTGTCAGTACAAAGGGAAAGTGATTCAGCAAAGGAACAGTCACCGAAGAAATTAAAACTGGTACTTTTTTCTGCAGTTCATAATATTTTATTAGATTATAGAATAAAATACAAAAATACAAAAGCAAATAGTAGGACACAGTGGGGAGGAAAAAGGGGGGAAAGGTGAGGGGAAGAAGGGAAAAAGAACAGACTTCCTCTGTTGCAGTAGAAAGAAGCATTAACATTGAACCTCAACTTTTTACTTTTCCATAATATTATAAACTAGCCATTTCTACTACAACAAATGAATCTAATCAGTAAAATCCAAATTCCCCCCCCCTTTTTTTGACACCTTGCTAAGCAATGGTGGTACTCAAATATTGTCATGTCCTAAAAGTGGTACAATCTGTGAAAAGGTTGAAAAGCCCTGCTTTAGAAGACTTCAGTACAATTCACTCTTTGATCACTAGGGTGCACTGTTGTTTGGAGATTAGCCACCAGGGGGCGCTGCACCTAGACTACACTTAAAATAAATTGGCTGTTGCTGTTTTCCTTTAATGAGAATTGCGAGGCTGGCTGTCCGGTTTTGGAATCGCTAAGGGTTTGATCTCCCGAGGTTGAAATCCCAACTTGGACTGTGGGTGCCTTGCAACTCTAAAAGGGGTTGGCTTCGCTAGTTCTTTTTAAGCAAGAGTCACGGGAACAGCTGGATAGTGGTTTTAATTAAATATAGGCTATGATTATTTATCTTGCCTGTGAGCATTTCAACACAAAGAAACTTCCTGTAGGAGCTCTCGGCTTTCACATGCAGAATGAGCTGGCTAGCTGGCTTTGTTGTGCAAATCCTCAGTCTCAGAGCAATTTCTTCGTTAAACACAAACAAAGTCCTTTTTCCTTTAGGCAAAGATAAGGATTCAAACACATATCTCTGTTTTTTATTACGCTCTTTTCAGTGTTCTGTTTCAAGCAAAGGGGGGGGTTACTATTGCTTGATACAGGCAGATAAACTCCACGGAAAGGGTTTCATGCAGACTACTTTAATTCATCAGGCATTCTATAAACATTAACTCACAGTTACTGGAGAGATTCTTCTGAAGCACATTTCATAATCTGAACCCCACACGTAGGGGAAAAGAGGTAGTATCTCCCATGTTAAAAGAGCAAACAGCTCTCATGGCTGGAATTCATAAAAACCCCGCTGGCCTGCATGTAGCCAGTAATCCCAGGTAGCCAATCAGAAGTCCCTCCTAGTGGCCAATCCAAAAAACAGATGTGACCAGATAACTTAAAATTACATTACCCTAAAGGCTATCCCTTAAGGGGACAGTTCTTAATTCCTAAAATAATTATTTACTCTGACTGTGCTGGTAATGGTTCATCTCTAACTCTTCTCAATATTTCATCTCTTATTGTTTTCTTTATAAATCTTACATGGACTTCTCTGGGTAATTTGTATTTTCTTGCATAGCTTGAATTCATTCAAAATATTTCATCTATTTCCATTTGTATCTCCGCTCTATTTTTAAGGTTTCTGTCAGTAAATTAATAATCACTTCCACTATATCGTCTTCTTTATCTTCAGGTATATTTTGGAATCTTAGATAGTGTACAGCTTTCTCCATTTCCAAAGCTGCAACTGCTCCTTCTAAGCTTTGATTTGCTTGTTCTAGTTTTTCATTTTCTTGCATTAATGCCTCCATTTTTTTTAATAATATCTTCCAACTTATTTTCCATTTTCTGAATTCTTTGTTCATTTTTAGTAATCATTTGTTGATGGGCATCAAATTGTGCTGTCAGGATCCAGCTATATTTCCTTTCTATCTATCTCCTCTGATCTAAAAAACCAATTCTTACCCTCTCCTGAATCCTGCCATATTCCTAAGGGGGAGGGGGAATATGCATGAGGGTTTTATTACTTTCACTTCCTCTATTCACTACAAAGTAACCTTTTGTTTATTTGCCTTGGGTCTGCTAACCATCACAATGTAACCATTAGCCTTTTATCCTATGCCCCTCTGAATTTCTCCTCCTTACTGGCCAGCTAGGAAGGGTGTGTGTGTGAAAAGTTGCAACCTCCGGAACCTGGTTTATTTATCCGTCATCAAAATAAGGTGTGAGGAGCTGTTGAATGATCATGTACAACGGAGCCGGATTGATGTTATCTTTTCCTGGATTTAACACCTAGAAATCTGGGAGTCTGAATCGTCCGGAAGAACTGTGGGGTGGGGGCTGCTTAGGGACACTTTAAAACATCGATTTGTAAGGAAATCCCTCAGATCCTGTCTATCATGCCTGCTATCAATTTCTCTTAATAAAAGTTCCTGTTAGAAGAAACCGTTTCCAAAAGTTCTGCTTTCTTAAAATGTGGATTGAAGTGGTTCCTTACATGTGCCTTTATATCCAATGTTTGTTCATTTAACTTATCAAAGTTGCCTTTTATCTCTTCATGATTTTTCCGTATTGATTCTTGAATTAGCTGTAATGTGACTTGCATCTCTGTTTGAGCAGTATTTAATTTTTCTCACTGCAACATTGTTTCAATAGATCCCTGACTTGCTGAACTAGGTGTTCCAATAGAGGGTGCAGAAGAGGGTTTTTTTTCATAATTTTAGTGAGATTTGGTGCAGTCATTTTTCAATTGAGTGAGTTTTGTAAATCCACAAGGAGAAAAGCAAGTTTAAAAAAAGCCAACTACCTTAGGCTATAATACAACCATAAAATGAGTGAACTACTTTAGGCTAATCCAAATGTTCCAGTTAGTTTAAAGATATAAAAAGCCCTCTGTTTCCAAATAGTTTCTGTTGTAGTTATGTCCAGGATCAGAAAATATCATTGTAGAAAGTCTTTTCTAACATAGAGTCATGTAAAAAAGCTTTTTGTTTACACCAGGTGTTATTTCAAGGTCATAAGCTTCTCAAGTTCTTTTGATATTTTGGTATTGTTGTAATATCTCCTTTCACCACTAGATGTCCTTATTTACTATATTGTCTATATCCAGGTTTAGAAGGGTTTTTAAAAAAGTTTATTTTAAAAGTTCTTTATAAGTTATTTCTCATAGAAATTATATATGAAAAGATTTTCCATACCATTATTAACTAAGTTTTCTTTAGATCAGTCCAAATTCCATTTTTGTATATTCTTTTGTATTCCTTAATTTCCTTCCCCTATTTGTAATTTCGCGCTTCTTCCCTGATCTTTCTGGGGTCTTTGCTTTGGAATTTTTTTCCAATCAGGGGATCTCTGTTTCCAAGTCAGTAAGGAAGAGGAATAAAACAATCTCACCCAGTTTTCAGCACGTTGTTGACAATCAGCTGTTCAGTGGCTTGTTGCGGCTCCTCACTTTTTTCCCAGCTGACAATGACTTGGGGTGTCTGTGCCTACAGGCAGCCTTTCTTCCATCCGTTTAAAGAGCTTACTCAGTTTATCCAGCTGCCCTCATCTCTCACCATCCTTCATTGCAGTGCACACGAGAATGATGATTCCCTAATCACCAAAAGGAATCAATATGCAGACTCAATCAATATGCAGCCCTCAACCTTGCATTGCTCCAGCCCTACAAATACAGGAAAACATCCCTTATGAGGACTTCTTAGAAGAAGGGGAAGTAGAACATTGGATAGAAAAATATGGGATAGATATGGAATAGCAGCATCATAATATGGGATACACAGCATCACCACCAGATGGATTTGTAACTGGCTCAGTGAGTAATCTTAATGGTAACACACTCTTCAACATCTTCATAAATGATTTAGATGAGGAAAAAGAAGTGGAACTCATCAAATCTGCAGATGACATTAAACTGGCAGGAATAGCCAACACCAACTTTAAGGATACGAAATGGGCCATCTTGGTTGGGCAATCCCTTGTACTATAGGATATGAAATGGGCCATTTTGATGAAAAGATCTATCATCACTAATATGGTAGTGAAGCCTTGCACAGAGAGTAAATCAGTAATGAAACCCAGAGAGACCGTATGCCAATGGTGGGGGGTGTTTGTAGTGGTTGCAAAAGTCCTGCAGGTTCTGATGGAGGCTCTCCTGCATATGTTGAAAGAAGCCATATATTCCCTGATGTCTGCAGCCATTCTAGGCCACCAAAAGTCTCTTAAGGTTCTGTGCAGGGTTTTGAACACCCCCCCGCCATGCCCTGCTGTTTGATTATTATGACAAAGCTGCAGTACCTCTTCCCTGCATTGGGAGGGGGACTACTATTCTGCTTCTGTGTTTCAGGGTAATTCCCTCCATCATGAACTGGATTAAAGTACCTGATGGGATCTCCTTGAGGTCATCTATCCTGGCCCATGAGAAGCGATCTCATTGTTAATATTCCTTTGTGATTAATTCCTGGTGCAGTTGGACAACTCCCAACCTCTCAGTAGCTGGTGGTGATTGGTGAAGCTGGAAATTGGAAGGTTGCAGGATTGTTGTTGGTTCTGAAATGCGTTGAACCAGGGAATATTCAGGGTTGCAGGAGAGCACATCTGGCATTCAGTTCTTGGATCCTGTGAGACATACTTAATGTAAAAATCAAAATATGAGAAGAATTGGCTCCATCTGACTTGTCTGGGTGAAACAGCTTAGTTTGCTGCAGTAGTTAGTATTGACCTCTGTAGGAAAGTGCACAATTTCTAGGAAGTGTCTCCAGTGCTGGAATGCTGATTTAACTGAAAGAAGTTCCTTATTAAAAATGTCATAACTGCATTCTGGAGCAGTCTTCTGAAAAAGAAGGTATATGGAAGAAGGCTCTGGCTCCCTCTCTCTCTTGCAAGAGAACAACTCAAATAGCTACATTTGAAGCATCTGTCTGGACAATAAATATCTTGGATGTGCCTGGGTGCTTTAGCAGGGGCTGGCAAGGAAAAAGTTGCTTTAACTCTTTGAATGCTGTTTAGTGTGTAGGAGTCAAAGCAAATTTACCTCCCTTCTTAGCCAGTTGCGTTAGTGCAGTGTTTCTCAACCTTGACAATTTTAAGGCATGTGGACTTCAACTCCCAGAATTCCACAGCCAGCAATGCTGGCTGTGGAATTCTGGGAGTTGAAGTCCACATGCCTTAAAATTGTCAAGGTTGAGAAACACTGCGTTAGTGGTTTGGCTTTATGAGTAAATCCTGGTATAAATTTCCTGTAGAAGTTAGCAAAGCCCAGGAAGCATTGGACATCTTTGGCAGTGCAAGGGGCTTGCCAGTCAAGTACACCTTGGACCTTCTGGGGGTCCATCTGGATGCCTCTCATGGAAATATGGTAGCCTAAGACGTCTTAAAGGCACATTTTTCTGGCTTGGCAAAGAGATGGTTTTCTCTTAGTTTACTGAGGACTGTGCACACATGGTACATGTGCTGAGCTTCATTCTCAGAGTAGATTAAAATATCATCTAAATATAAAACAACAAATTTATGTATCAAATCTTGACAAATTTGGTTCATGAATCTGGAAAATATGGCTGGGACATTGCACAGACCAAAAGGCAGCACTGTGTATTCAAATTCACCGTACCGATGTCAAAGACAGTTAAGTATTTATGGCCTTCTTTTATTCAAGTAAGATTATAAGCATTGTGGAGGTCTAGTCTTATAAAAATGCTTGCTTTCTGTAGTCTTATCTAACAAATCTGGAGTTAACAGCAGTAGATAATGGTCACTTACTGTGATGGAGTTGAAGGTCTTAAAATCATGGACCACTTGCAGGGGGAATCTCTCATCATTATTAGGCCTGCTGGGGTCTGGCTTCTTGGGTACAAAGAGGGTCTTATGAATCCCTTTTTCAAATTAGAGTCCAAATATTGTTTCAAGATTTCTAATTTTGTAGTAGACATATGGTATTGTCTCTTGGTGAGAATTGTGGAGTCAGGGACCAGGTGTCAACGCTGCTAACATTGGATGTTCTTGCTTTGATAAAATATGCAGAGGTAGCCACTCTCTGTATAAGCTGTGTGGTATTTTTAGAGTTAAATTAAATGATGCTGGCATGGGAGGAAAAAGAATGTGTGTGGGGATTAGTTATGATAAGAAATCCGTGGGCTACCCTGGAGGGGCAACCACCGAGAAGGAGGCTTGCTGGTGACTGCGGGAGAGCGGCAGCTTCTCCTGCGGCTCCAGCTATTTCCTTAGGGTCAACGGAGCAATGATCGTCCTGCAAGATGGCCGATTATCCTGCTGCACCAGCCGAAGTCACAATTACAGCTAAGCGACATTAGACCCACCATGGAGGATCCGGGTGAGACCCTTTTAGCCCCTCTCTTTCCCCTACTTGGTTCTTTTTGCCTGTAAAAACTTGGATGAAATTATTTCCCCGTTTGGAAAAAGCAGCTTCTGTATGTGTGGGAAGAGAGGCATTGAGAACAATTTTTTTTAAAGTCTACACTCTATTTTCAGTCATTTTGGGATACAGAAAAAAAACACTTTTTCTAATTGTATTAGTAGCTATATTGGAAGATTATTTCTTTCTCCACTCTTTCCTTTAAAAGAGAGAAAAAAGGGGAAAAAATGGTGTCTGGAAAAGATTTTTTATTTACTGAGGACATCTAGTGGTGAAAAGTCAATGTTGCAACTATTCTTTGGATAGAAACCTGACCTTCAGACTATTTCTGGAAAAGATAAGCTGGTGCAGCTGTGGGAACTGAGGGGGTGGACACTGTTTAATTACAGCCCTCTTTGAAATAATAATAATAATAATAATAATAATAATAATAATGATGATGATGATGATGATGATGATGATGATGATGATTTTTTTTTTCATTTTTTTCATTTTATTCAATTTGTATCCCGCCCTTCTCCCGAAGGACTCAGGGCGGCTCACAACATTTTTTAAAACAAAAACAAACCCACAAACCCCACTGAATAAAACCAAATTAAAACCAATGTTTTAGAGTTGTGGTAATTAAAATTTCTAAGAAACCCAATTTAAAATCCTCCCTAGGCCAGGCCCGCTTGTTGGAAAAGCCATGTCTTGAGGGCGCGGCGGAAAGTAAGGAGATCCGGAATCATCCGGATCTCGGGGGGTAGTTCGTTCCAGAGGGCAGGGGCACCCACAGAGANCCAGCCGACACTGCCTGGCCGACGGCACCCTGAGGAGACCCACTCTGTGGGAGCGTACCGGTCTATGGGAGGGAATCTGTGGCAGAAGGCGGTCTCGGAGGTAGCCAGGTCCTATGCCATGGAGCGCTTTAAAGGTGGTAACTAACACCTTAAAGCGCACCCGAAAGGCCACTGGCAACCAGTGCAGCTCGCGCAACAGTGGCGTTACATGGGAGTGACGAGTCCCTCCCAACACCGCCCGCGCGGCCGCATTCTGGACCAGTTGAAGCCTCCGGGTGCTCCTCAAAGGGAGCCCCATATAGAGGGCATTACAGTAGTCCAGGCGGGAGGTGACGAGGGCATGAGTGACTGTGCGCATGATGATGATGATGATGATGATAATGATAAAGGACTCTCTTTGATTACTTTTAAAATGGAGAAACCCTACTCTCACTTAAATTGCAAGTTTATACTGGAAAAGATCTATGAGGTTTCTGAAGAAATATGTGCTATAAGGAAAGGGATAACTACAGACTGAAGAGTCAACTTTACCCCAAACTTTCAAACTGACTTTCAGACTACAACTGTTTATTCTACAAACCAAAACATACCAGAAGAGGAACTAAGGGAGATTAAAGAGGACTTTGTTAAAATGAAAGAGATTACCACAGAATTAAGAACCAGAGATTCTTCTTTAAATCTTAAAAGTGACTTTCAGACTATACCTGACTATTCTACAAACCAAAATACACTAAAAGATGACTTTATTGAGGATACAGAGGAACTTATTTCACCCTACAAGCATTTTACCCAGCGGTTCTCAGCCTATGGGTCACGACCCTATTTGGGATCGATTGACCATTTCACGGGGGTCGCCAAGCAAGGCTGTCCACCATTTTTCCCCCTTTTCCGGCGGGTGCCTTACCTTCCTTGAGCTGGGCCAGCTGGTGGTCGGCCTGCCCCGTCTCTGCCGCTTGCCAGCTATGCCTCGGCTGGTGCAGGGGGCGGAACCACGCATGCGCGGTGCTCCCGGGCAGGGAAAGTCCTCAACTTACGACCGGTTGGGTAGTCCTCGACTTATGACCGGTTTAGTCCTCGACTTACGACCGGTTTAGTCCTCGACTTACGACCGGTTGGGAGTCGCGGCATTAAAAAGATTGAGAACCACTGCATTTTACCTATATGTTTGAGGATCAGAAAAAGCAAAGACTGAGATTTGAACCTTTAAAGCAGCGAGGCTTTAAGAACAAGAGAAATGGAGGCCGGATGCAGAGGATCAGAAGCTTATTACCGCAAGTGGCTTCACAAGCAACAAAGAGAGACCTATCGGATGAAAGGGAAGCGTTGTTGTGGAAACCTGTTTGGCAGAAAAAAAAAGCCTAGAATAAGACTGAAAAGAGAAATTTAAAATTATATATATTGGATATAAGGCATTTTAGAACTATGGATTGATTTAAGGATTAAGTTCTTGAGTAGAAATAAGAAAAATGGGTGATTATTAGAATATATATATATTAAATAAAGTAAGAATGTATATTTTGGATTAATAGGTTTATTTGCATGAAAATTATTATATAATGGAATGAAGAAAAATGAAGAGATGTTCGGGATTTGAACTAATAATTAATTGAATGTGATTCTAATAAGATGATGTGTTTTGTTTGATAATATGGATATTATTAGGTTTGACAATTAATTGGATGAAATCAGAACCTTGTTTAAGGGACTCAAATAATTTAAGGTTGATATTATTTTGTTTAGCTAGAAATTGATTGATTGATGGATTAGATATGTATAGGATAGATTAAGATTTTATTTTAACTAGGAGATATTAGTGGAAGAAGGAATAAATAAGATTTATGATGAAATCAAAGAATTAGAATATATTTGGAAGGGATACCTTAACTGATAATGTGTGTATTTACAGTGAAATTTGATTATGGTCTTGTAATTGCATAAAGCTCTAAAACAGATCTAGGATTAATAGAAATTTAAGTTAGAAATAGACTATTTCAAATATATAAGCTATTTGAGGGAAATAGAGAGGAAATATTTGATGTACTGATTGAGTTACTTATATATGCTTTGTTTTTGAATTTTTGATTGTCTCGAGCACTTTGTATTAAGAATTAAAAAACCAATAAAATTTGTTTTAAAAAAAAAAGAAATCCGCGGGCTACCGAACGGAAGGGAACCTTTGCCCTTCAAACTGATTGGAGAATGTGATTTATGACAGCAAATCAGGAGAGGGAAATATGCTGGCATAATATGTGCTCAGGGGAGGGGAATTCAGATCTTGGCATCCTCCATGCCATGCCGACACTTTGTTACATGATTAAAGACTTTTTAGGATAAACAATGCCTGGAAGTTCTTTAAAGTGTTTCATTAGTCGGAACCATGACATCATGCCAAGATCTACTTTCTTTTCAAACTACCTGGGGTCCTAAACTCCAGCCGCTATCTCTAGACTTGAGAGAAGCTGGCAAAGATTCAGGAGGAAATTTCATTATGGGAAAAGAGAACCTGCTTGAAGATGATGACCTGGCAGCTGCTGATACCCCAGAGGGGGAAGCAACAGACAGCATGCTGTGGGAAGATGAGTTTTGGCAGATAAGCAGCTGGCAGATAAAAGCAGAACCCAAGAAGCTAGGAGAGCTGATCTGGCCGTCAGCCCGGGCCCAGCCCAGCAGAGACTCCAGATGCCTCGAGACTGCCTTGCCACCCTCAAAGGCTTCAAAAGCAGACCGGTGGAGAGCTACCAGATCATCTGCCACTGAATGTTCGGGTGAGTCACTGGAAAGAGTTGAAAAGCTAGAGATGAGAAGCAGAAATTAACTCCTACAGAGAGGAGCCTACAGCCCCTCCATTGCAGATTAGACAGCCTTCCAGACCCTGTCTTCTCCTGCCAGGGCCTCCAGCCCTGAAGAGAGAGGGAATCCCAGTCTGAAGCCTCTGTAGCAATGGGGAGTTTGGCATCCCCTGCGGGTGGATGGTCAGCAGCCTCTGAGATTGCCACAGCTAATAGAGGCCTTGCAACAGCTTGGGGTGGTACAGAAGCCAGGAGATCAGCAGCTGGTGGGAGGACGACCACAGCAAGGAGATTGATCACCACCCCCAAATGTACAGTAACCGCTGAGGGACCTAGAGCAGCAGGGAGCATGGCCACAGCCCCTGAACGTGCAACCCAGATACAGCAGCAGTCAGGATGGGACCAGCAGCAACTGGGGGTGCAACAGCCACAGTGGGGGGCTCCACCTTTCAGACCAACCTTCGATGGGGACCCAGAAAAGCTGATTTTCTTCCTCAATCAAGTGCATACTCATTTGAACCACTGGGCCTATCTCTACCTGACCCAGGTACCATGGTCGATGTGATTGCATCCAGCCTAGAGGGAGAAGCATCCCAATGGGTGAACAATTTATATAATGAGCAAGGCCCCAAATTGGAGGACCCTGACCTCTTCCTCCTAGGGCTGAGAGAAAGATTTGTGGACCCATCCATTGGCCTCAAAGCAGGAGAACAAATCCACAAAATGAAACAAGCCAGCAGGCCTGTCCTGGAGTACGTGCGAGAATTTCACAAGATAGCAGGTCGAATAGAGGGGTGGCCTGAGCAGTCCCTAATCCATCACTTCATTGAGAGATTAGACGATCACCTCTCTCAGGCCTGCATCTATCGAGCAGTACCGGATCAGCTGCAAGAATGGTACCAGGCAGCGGTGAACCTAGACATTCAGCTTGCCCGCTATAAGAAGCCTCCCCCACCTGAATCTAAGGCAAAGCCAGAGCAACCCGAATGGCAATCACCCCCATGAAAACCTCCAACTACTGCGATGGCTGAAAGACCCAGGCAACCTGTAGTGTTTTTTAGTGAAAGACCCAGGCAACCTGTAGTGTCAATTAAGTGTTTCCAGTATGGAAAGCAGGGACATCGAGTAGCAAACTGTCCAGTCCCTTACCCCCAACAACAGAGCAGACCGGGACCAGCAGAAAGAAAGAAACCTGCCCAGCAGCTAACGAGAGAGAAATCCAACCGGGTCACGCAGGAACCTGTTGCCCAGGTCACACACACCCACACCACAGGAGGACTGGGACTCCGGGTGGACCCACCCCTGCTCTACTCTCCTTTGACAGCAACGACGAAGGAGAGAACAACCCGATGGTGAGTCGACACGTCCTGCCTTTTTTTTTTTGAAACAAATTTTATTGGGTTTTTTAATTCTTAAAACAAAGTACTCAGGACACACCGTGGTGTTGGGGTAATCAAACATCCAAAAACAAAACATATATACCTAATTCAATCAATACATCAAATATTCCCTCTCTTTTTCCCTCAAATAGGATAGTATATTTAAAGTAATCCAATTCAACCTAGACCTGTTTTAAAGCTTTATAAATTTACAATACCATAATCAAATTAACTTTAAATAAAAACATTATCAATTCAGGTACCCCTTCCAAATATATTCTAATTCCTTAATTTTATCATAAATCTTATTTATTTCTTCTTCCACTAATATCCCCTATTTAAAATAAACTATTGATCTATCCTATACATATCTAATCCATCAATTAATCAATCTCTTTAAACTGACAGAATAATATCAGACTTTAAATCATTTCAATCCATTAGACAGAATTCAAATTTCATCCAGTTAATTATCATAACTAATAACATCCATGTTATCAAACAAACACATCATCTTATTAAATTAACTCAATTAATTATTAATTCAATTCCAAATCTAAAACATCTCTTCAATTTTCTTCATTCCATTACATAATAATTTTCATACAAATAAACCTATCATTCTAAAAAATACATTCTTTTTTTTTTCCAACAAAATTTTTATTGGTTTTATTTTACATGGTGGCAAGGCCATCAATTAATCAAAACAAAATCATATTTATACAATTCAAATTATTTCAATATAATTAACTCAGTTATACATATAACTAATCTATTATTATTTTAATATATCCTACTTCCCCTTAAGTCAATACTAATAACTCTATTCCTATACTC
>NW_015388122.1:522639-530450 GCF_001527695.2 Protobothrops mucrosquamatus
CATCTATAAAAAACCGGCAAACCGCAGCCATTTTTTTTCCTCATTTCAGCTTAACTTTAAAGAAGATGTTAATAAATTGAGTTAAAGTCTTAAGTTGCTCAAGTCCAGTTTCCCCTGGTCAGTTCCATCTGGTTATTATTTACTCACAGTTCTCTGTAATTCACAGAAGTGGAGGCAACAACTGGCTTTGTTCCCCCCCAAAAAAGGGAACAAAGGCACTTGGGAGACGGAGATTTCCCGGACTCCGGAGGAGTACCCAATTTCGCTCTCCCGAGAAAAAGGGAGAGCTTTTGGGACTCTACTCCTATCCAGGAGTACTCACCTCGACCCCTTCTCCCGGGGCACAAGGTTCCAAGCCGCTGAACAGCTGCTGACTGCTGTTCATGCTGGCTCTGACGCCTTCCCAAGCTTTAAATCATTTCAGTTCATTTCAGTTCATTAAACAAATTTCAAATTTCATCCAATTAATTATCATACCTTATCACATCTATATTATCATACAAAAACATCATTCACTAATTTAAAACACTCAATTAATTATTGAAACAATCCAAATCTAAAAAATCTAAAAAATCACCATTTTTTCCATTCCAATACATAATAATTTTCATCAAAATAAACCTATTATTCCACCAATTACATTCTTAATCTGTTTTGAGATATCTGTTCCAATAATCACCCCCCTATTTTTTTTTCTTATTTCTAAGTCTGAAGCTTAATCCTTAAAACAGTCCATAAATCAACAGTGCCTTTTGATCCATTACACATCATTTTAAATTTCTCTTTTCAGTCTTATTCTGGCCTTCCTTCTATGCCAGGCAGGTTTCCATAACCAAGCTTCCCTTTCAACCAATAGATCTCTCTTTATTGCTTGCAGTGTCCTTTGAAGCGATAGTAGTCCCATTCTCTGTATTAGGCCTCTGTTTCTCTTATCCTTAAAGCTTCGTTGCTTTAAAATTTCAAGTCTTAATCTTTGGTTCTTCTGATCCTCAAAACTATAAATGACATGTTTATAAAGTAAAATCTCTTTTATCTCAGTTGTTTCCTGTTCTAGTAAGTTTTGATTTGTAGAATGATCAGATATGGTCTGGAGATCAGTTTGAAGGTTTGAAGTTGAACTTCTGGTTCTTAATTCTGTGGTAAACTCTTTTATTGTAGCACATATTTCTGCAGTAGCTTCATAAATCTTTTCCAATATAAGTTTGCAGTTTAATTGTAACTGAGCTTTCTCCATAGTGATAGTAATTGAAGAGAGTATCTTTTTTCCTTTTTTATCCTTTTATTTTGTGGAGGCTGTATTTTATAAAAGTTGAGCAGTATCCACCCCCACAATTCCCATTGCTAAATCAGTTTTCTCTTGAAAAAATTGAAGGTCAGGACTATTCCACAAAGAATAACCAGAGGTTGCAATATTATGTTTTCACCACTAGATGTCCTCAATAGATTGAAAAAAATCTTTTCCAGACACCATTTCCCCCCTTTTTTCTATCTTTTAGAATATGATGTGAAAAAAGAAATAACCTTCCAGCATAAAGTATTAGTACAGCTCTTAAAAAAGAGTTTTTTTTCTGTACCCCAAAAACAGATGAAAATAAAATATAGTCTCTAAAATTTTATTCTATTCCTTTGTTCCACGCCTTTCTTCCCAAACATATAGAAGCTGCTTTTCCAAGACAGGGAAATAGTTCCAACAAAACTCTTACAGGCAGAAAAAAAAGCAAAGTAGAGTGAAGAGAGATTCACCACGGTGGTTCTCAATGCTTAGATGTTGTTTGACTTGCGGTTTGAAGCAGCTGGGTGATCCGCCATTTTACTGGCCGATCTTCCTTCTCCATCGGCCCTCAGAGATAGCTTGGACAGCTGGAGGAGCCGCCGCTCCTCCGCAGCCGAGTGAAGCCTCGTCGACAGAAGTCGCACCCTCCAGGGCGACTTTCGACCTGCATAAGGGTCTACTGGCGGGGGGGAAACTAGCCGATGAGGAGACGAGTCTCCTCGTACGACTAGGGACACCGCGATCCGGAACCGGAAGTCAACAATAGAGCAGACCGGGACCAGCAGCAAGAAAGAAACCTGCCCAGCGGCTAACGAGAGAGAAATCCAACCGGGTCACGCAGGAACCTGTTGCCCAGGTCACACACACACACCACAGGAGGACTGGGACTCCGGGTGGACCCGCCCCTGCTCTACCCTCCTTTGACAGCAACAACGAAGGAGAGAACGACCCAATGGTGAGTCGACATGTCCCGCCTTTTTCACTGCCCGCCAAACATATAATCCCTAAGTCAGGGGCACAAATACGTAAACTGCTAATCGATTCTGGATGCTCCCATTTGCCATGAAATTGGATATATAAGTAAAACTGCTCTCCAAGCCCAAGAGTTTTGAGCAAGCCGATGGCTCCCTGATGGGAGGGACTCTTGTCACGCAATTAACTGAGCCCCTACGCCTAGAAATAGGTGAGCACTGGGAGTTTATTTGCTTCCTGGTGGCTCCAAAAATGTCTGAGGCAGTGATCCTAGGGTTAGCCTGGTTGGACAAATGGAAACCATTTATCTGGTGGGAGAAAGGAATGAGAACTGTGAGACTACCTATAGGGCCTAAACCTCCCACTGATTCAACTGACGTTGTGGGACACTTTAGTCCACCTAATGAGCGAGCGCATGGCTGCCTCACCACCAACAGGCAAAACACTCATCCCCAGTGAATACTAGGAACCTAGTGGAGGCATTCAGTGAAAAAGAATGTGATGCCCTGCCCCCTCACAGACCCAATGACTGCTCTATCGAACTGGTGCCAGGAGCCAAACTCCCACGACCAAGAATGTATGCTATGTCCCCCCTCGAAATGGAGGAGATGCAGCGATATGTGAACAAAAACCTAGCGAGGTGGTTCATTGAACAGGCCAAATCTACCGTGAGAGCCCGTGTTATTTAAAGAAAAAAAAGATGGGTCTCTTCATCTTTGCATGGATTATAAAGGTCTGAACATGGTGAGTGTGGAAAATAAATACCTCTTCCCCCTCCTGAAGGACTTACAAATCCACCTGGCTAAAGGGAGCATCTTCACTAAATTAGACCTGAGGGAGGCATATTACCTGGTGAGAATAAAGGAGGGAGACGAGTGGAAAACTGCCTTCAACAGCCCCATGGGGAGCTATCAATTCAAAGTCATGCCATTTGGACTACAGGGGCCCCCAGCCGTATTCATGCAGTTGATTAATGAGCTCCTACATGATCACTTGTACCAAGGGGTTCTGGTGTATCTTTTTTTTTTCCAAAACAATTTTTATTAGTTTTCCATTTTATACCAACACAGCTTAAGACCCAAGTGGAAACATGGTGATCCATTTTAAAAAACAAACAATAATATAGTAAATATATACCCATTATTTCTTAAAAATTTCCCTCTCTATCTATATAGCATATTATAATCAAATTACTGTATATACTCGAGTATAAGCCGAGTTTTTCAGCACATTTTTTGTGCTGAAAAATGCCCCCCTCAGCTTATACTCGAGTCAGCGTCTCGAGAACTGAGGAAAGTGAGTACCGTGGTTCTTTTTTTGGGGGGGGGGGGAAATCTATGCAATCACTAAAAGTCGACACCGGCTTAATCTATATCCAATAACGTCACAAAATAGGTGCATCCGGGGAGGGAGGGAGGGAGGGAAGTTTCCTGCTCGGCTGCTTGCTTGACTTGCAGCCGATTTCTGGGGAAAGCCTCTTTACAGCAGGCTGCCTTTGGGAAGCGCTGCCTCCTTCCATTCATCTCTTTGCTGCTGGAGAAATTTGCAATTGCCCGTGCGAGAGGCAGACGACAAGGAGAGTGGATTGGCACCCGTGGCTGTGGTGTGATGCTGGGGCTCCCTCTTCTTGACTAAACAAGCTCTCTTCCAGAAAGACTTTGCCCAGGAGCCTTAGCGAGGAACCCGGCGGCGGCTTCTTTGCCCTCTTCCTCCTCCTCCCCTTCTTCCTCCTGCTGCCCCACGGGCAGCTCGGGCTGGTGCTAGGGCAAGAGGGGCACGGGGGAGAGCAGTCGGGCTGGCGGAGGGGCTGGCAGCCCCCGCCGTGGCTACATTGCCCGGGCAGCGCGGAGTCCCACCAGTGGCGCCGGCTTCCTCGCCCTCCTCCTCCCCTTCTTCCTCCCAGCTGGGTCGGTGGCTGGCGCCAGCATTGCTCCCTGGGCAGCTGAGCTGGTCATGCATCTCCCCGAGCCGGTCCAGGCGGCAGTCTCGGTGGGGGTGGCGGCTGGCAGGGGCATCATTCCCTGGGCCGTCCCTGGGCAGCCGAGCCAGTTTGGTTGCCAAGAAAATCACCTCGAGATGTTTTATAATCTTGTCTTCGAGATTTCCTGCCCAAAATAAAACCTCTGTTTGGATGTATAAGGCTGCTCAAGCCCTCATCTCGGGCTCTGGCTGGACAACATAAAAACTAGCCCCTCCCCAAACTCGAACTGAGTACAAGAATCCTAAAGTCACTCGGCCTCTCTCCCCACTGAAAGGGTCCCTGTCCCACGCCCCCCCTCGTGTTTGCGCTACCCTGAGTCGTGCGGTCTGTCGGGCCCTTCTTTAATGGGGGCCAGGAATGATCCCCGGGAACCCCTCCACCACCACCCCCGCTTCCCCCAGCTCGACCTCAGCCGCGCGTCGGGTTGCTCGGCTGGCGACTCAGGGCCTTCCCATCGGCTCCCGGGGGCGGTGGCTCCGGGGCAGAGGAGACTGCTGCAAGGGAGCCGCCTCTGGAGTAACTCACAGGAACCCAGCAAAGGGAGGGAGCCTATCGAACCAGCCAGGTCTCACTGCATGGGGCATGCCCTCGCCCGGAGCACCGGCTGTGCCTGCCCTGTTCTCACGGCCGGGTGTTATTCTATCGGTGCTGAGCCAGCTCCCAGGAGGTTTCCCAGGTGGCCCTCGGCTGCGGCCGCCTGGGAGGGGGAAGCCGGCGCCCCCATCCTTCCCAAGCTTTACCGCCTGTGACCCCAGAGCTCTGCTCCAAGGGGAGGCGGGGGGTGGGAAAGGGCTCCTCACGAGGGAAGTGGCTGCCAAAGCCGGGGGCAGCGAAGGGGGGGAGGGGCGGCAGAACAAAGCCTGGCTGGCCCAGAGATTTCCGAGGAAGATGGGCAGATGGCGAGGCAGAAGCGGGCCGCTCGCCCGCCGCACCTCAGACATGCCTGCTACACATTCCTTCCTGCAACTACTCCTAATTCCTTCGTCGGCGTGTGCCGGCCCTGGAGAGCCTGCTCGCAGTCAGGCGCACAGCCGGTTTGGCTGGCACGCAAGGCCGGGGGGGAGGAAAACAACGCACCTCTGCCACCCGCCCCTGCTGTCCGGGCAGCTGGCTCCCCTCTGGGATGGGACCCGGGCAGCAGCGGGCCAGGGCCTCTGTAGCACTGGGGGGCTTTTAAGAGGGAGGGGCGGTGGGGGCATCGTTCCCGGGCTGCTCCCTGGCAGCCGAGCCAGTCACGTGTCTCCCCGGGCCAGTCCATGGTACCCCGGGTGCCTTCTGCTGCCTCCTGCCCCCCCACACGCTTGGCCTTCCCGGAACCTCCACCCATTTTCCCATGCCCGCGCCTCCTTTCCCACCGCCCAGCCTAGCCCAGCTTGCCCTCCTGCAGGATTTGGCGCTGGAAAGGCCGGCTGGCAGCTGGGGAGGCTGAGTGGCCCCGGCGAGGGAGCCGCTCCCACCCCGTGGCCGGCTAGTCAGGAATCCTATCCAGCTCGACGGGGAGCTCGGGGGCCGCCTGACCGCCACAGGAGTGTCCACGTCAGCCGCCTCCTGGTAGGCCCGCTAATTGTGGGCTCCCGACTGGCTTCCTCCGTGAGTCAGGCACCCAGGCCTCCGCAGAGCCGCCTCTAGTTGCGCCCCACGAGGGCCTGACCGAGCCCCGGGCTGACCTTCGAAACGCAGTTTGCCCGAATTCTTTCTGAACTGTAAGCTGTCCAGAGTCACTGAAAGGGACAACCAGACATCTTGAGGGGAGAGGAAAGAGAGAAAAAGAGAGGGGAAAGAGAGGAGAGAGAGAGAGGAAAGAAAGAGAGAGGAAAGAGAGAGAGGGAGAGGAAAGAGAGAAACAGGGAGGGGAAAGACAGAGAGGAAAGACAGAGAGAAAGAGGAAAGAGAGGGAGAGGAAAGAGAAAGAGGCAGAGGAAAGGGAAAGAGAGAGGAAAGAAAGAAAGAAAGAGAGAGAGGAAAGAGAAAGAGGAAAGAGAGAGAGGGAGAGGAAAGAGAGAGAGGAAAGAAAGAAAGACAGAGAAAGAGGAAAGAGAAAGAGGAAAGAGAGAGAGAGAGGTAAGAAAGAAAGAGAGAAAGAGAAAGAGAGGAAAGAGAAAGGGGGAGAGGAGGGAGAGGAAAGAGAAAGAGAGAGAGGGGAGAGGAAAGGGAAAGGAAAGAGAGAGAAAGAGGAAAGAGAGGGAGAGGAAAGAGAAAGAGAGGGAGAGGAAAGAGAAAGAGAGGGAGAGGAAAGAGAAAGAGAGAGGAACGAAAGAAAGAGAGAGGAAAGAGAAAGAGGAAAGAGAGAGGGAGAGGAAAGAGAGAGAGGAAAGAAAGAAAGACAGAGAAAGAGGAAAGAGAAAGAGGAAAGAGAGAGAGAGAGGTAAGAAAGAGAGAAAGAGAAAGAGAGGAAAGAGAAAGGGGGAGAGGAGGGAGAGGAAAGAGAAAGAGAGAGAGGGGAGAGGAAAGGGAAAGGAAAGACAGAAAGAGAGAGGGAGAGGAAAGAGAAAGAGGAAAGAGGGAGAAGAAAGAGAGAGAGGACAGAAAGAAATGAAAGAGAAAGAAAGGAAAGAGAAAGATAGAGGAAAGGGAGAAAGAGAGAGGAAAGAGAGGGAGGGGAGAGAGAGAGAGCGAGACCCTTTTGACATCTAAAATGAAGATAACACTGCATAAATCCTTTTTATCTTTTATATATATATACCTTTATTATATATATATACCTTTATTATATATATATATATATATATATATATATATATATATATATATATATATATATATATATATATATATATATATATATATATATATATATATATATATATATATATATATATATATATATATATATATATATATATATATGTATGTATATGCAGTGTGTTATCTTCATTTTAGATATCAAAAGGGTTTTGCGGCTCCCAGTGTTTTGTTTTCGGTGGGAAACGGGTCCAAGTGGCTCTTTGAGTGTTTTGGGTTGCCTACCCCTGCACTAAGGCAAAGAAATGTGTTCCTCGCCTCTTTAACATTTGCATAGCTTTTCTACTTCCCACAGTGCCCTAGAGGTGGTGAAATTGAGCAATGCTTTCTTGCTTCAACTGCCTGAGAGTTGTTGGACTAGGTCAGGGATAGGCAACCTTGGCTGGCTTAGGAATTCTGGGAGTTGAAGTCCATAAGTCATAAAAGAACCAAGGTTGCCTACCCCTGGACTAGGTCATTGACTGAGGACTTCTGAAAGAATAGTTCAATTTTTCTCATCTAATTAACATACCAAAACATTTCTTAACAAAGCAACAGATCCTGGTAAATTACAAGTAGTCCTCAACTTATGATCTCAACTGAGCCCACAATTTCTGTTGCTAAGTGAGACATTTGTAAAGCCAGTTTTACAGCCTGGCACCCCCCCCCCCCATCCTAAAAATTCTTTTTTTTTATCCTGTTAGAAATGGATCCCAATATCGGTACTTCTAATCCTGGACCAAAACAAAAACGCAGGTCATACGAAGCTGGTTTAAAACTTAAGGTTGTGTCAAGAGCAGAAGAAAGCAATAACAGTATTGCAAGTAGGGAATTTTGTGTTGACGAAAAACAAGTAAGGGAGTG
>NW_015388122.1:530530-548444 GCF_001527695.2 Protobothrops mucrosquamatus
GAAATTTGGAACGGACGACCAGGAGCAACCTTAAAGAAAAAACCATCATTGCTAGTTTGGGATATGTTCAGAGCCCACACATCTGATGACATAAAAAAATTGGCAAAGTCTTCTCAAGTTACTTTGGCAGTTATTCCAGGTGGGCTTACATCTGTATTGCAGCCCCTAGATGTGTGTTTAAATAAACCTTTCAAAGACCATGTGCGAAAGATGTGGCATGAATGGATGTCATCTGGTCAAGCTCGACTGACAAAATTTGGAAATCTGAGGAAGCCAGACATAGAATTGATAGCACAGTGGGTTCGTGATGCATGGGAAGAGATTCCAGAGTACCTGGTGCAACGCGCCTTCAAGAAATGTGGCATTAGTAATGCTATGGATGGCAGTGAAGACAGCGCTTTGTATGAGAACGACAGCAGTGATGGTGATGACTGTGAACTCAGTGATGATGACAATGTCTATGCTGATAACCTCACACCAGCTGAAGCTCTGTTTGGACATACAGATGAGGAGGAGGAGAACTCCAGTTTTGAAGGATTTTAGCTCTTGTGTGTTAGCTTGGTTGCTGATTGAGCTAAGGTTGTTGTACTTTTAAAGTTACGGTATTTTTGATACCATATTGTTTTTGTTGACCTCCTTTCCACTTACAGAGCTAGGTTATTGTTTTTCTTTGAAATAAATATTCATGTAATTTTATTGGTATCTATCTTCATTTTTTACATTTACCAGTAGCTGCCTTATTTCCCACCCTAGGCTTATACTCGAGTCAATATTTTTTCCCAGTTCTTTGTGGTAAAATTAGATGCCTCGGCTTATATTCGGGTCGACTTATACTCGAGTATATACGGGTAATACATTTTCAAATGAATTCATTCATTACTATGTCTAACCATCAACTGCATTAATCAATAAAAAAATTAATCTATAAAAACCTATATTTCTTCACACATTTAAACTTAAGCTTAATGAACTCCATTTATTTAAAAACATTAGAATCAAGTCAATATCTTTCTAAAACCAATTCATTCACTAATATAACATTTCATCCAAGTTATATAATTAAAAATAAACTAACATTATCTATTTATATTGTTATAGGCTCATTAAAACATTTCTAAAACAATTTTTCATTGAATATATCACTCTATATGAATTTCATTAATCAATAAAAGTTTACAAACTCATTATCCATCCCAAAGATCCTGTATCATGCTTTCTTAATTTTGCAAATATTTAATCTTAAACTAACATATTCATTTACTATTCAGGTGCCCCAAGTGTTGTTTTATTTAAGCATTATTAACTCCAAAAATAAATTCTTCTCTTTCTCACCAATCTATTATTTTTCACTGTTTCTCCAAATCTCCAATAATTAATTCCATCATTTCCCATATTTCAGTTCTTTTCTCATTATAGCAGTTTTTTTCTAGTCCAAACAGGTTTCCATAATCGGGCCTCTGCCTGCCACACTATACACTCCAAAAAGAAAGCTCCCATTGTGCATTTTGTTAAATTAGTATAAAAGTTATAGTTAATCTGAATGACTCGTAGCAGAACATCATTTGCCCTTTCTTTTAACATTGAATAAATTTCACTTAAAATCCTTTCTTTTATATCGTCCTCTTTGATCACATGTTTCTCTTCTTCCCATGTATTTTTCTCTATCTCAAATTCAAATGGCGTCTGCAGGCCAATTTGTCCTTCTGAAGCGGGATCGTCCAGTTCCTTATCATAAATCCTTTATCCGTTGATTGTCCAACTGTGGGTTTACTTCTTCCACCTCGGTAAGCAGGGCACAAGCCTCTTGTGTATAAACTGATATTTCACTTAGTCCTTGTCTTTTGCCTTGTCGAAACAAAGAAATCTCCTTTGAGCAAGCAATTATCTTCTCTGTATTTTCCAAAATTTTGTCCAAAATATACTTATAAGTAAGATCTACTCCGGTTTCCTCCATCTTTATTATCTTTCAAATCCTTATCCTTTTAAAGGGGACTATATTTAAAAAACAATCACAATATCCATCTCCTCCCAGTTTCCTCGCCTTTTTCCTTTGTACAAAATGAAAGCCTTTCCAGCGAAGAAAAGATAGCAAGTACAATGAATAAATTTGTCAGAGAGTGTCCCCCAAAAATTAATCAGATGTTCAATCCTTCCAGACACCATACAGTAAAAGCAAACAATATTCTCCAAGTATTATAAAAAACTTTCTTGAGGCTCCCAATATCCGAAAATAAAATCAACCATTAGAACAAAAATAAATTTAATCCTTTGTGCTTCTCTTCCCCCATTTAAAGAGCCGCTTCACCAGAAAAGGGAATACTTCCCCCCCAAAAAAAAACTTTTCACAGGCATAAAGAAAATAGGGGTGAAAGGAAAGTCTCACCGAGTTCTCCATGGTGGGTCCATTTGCTTAGCTGATCTTGTGGCTTGCGGTTGGTGCAGCTAAATGATCGGCCATTTTACTGGTCGATCTTTACCCTGTCAGCCCAAAGGAGATACTCGGTGCACAGAGGACGCCGCCGCTCCTCTGCAACTGTCCAAGAAGCCTCCTCAATGGTAGACGCTCCTCCAGAGCGTCTTTTCGACCCTCTAAGGGGTCTACCAGAAGGGAAAACTCGATCAGCAAAGGGACGACTCCCTTCGTTCGACCGCACTGCTGAGAACCGGAACCGGAACGGGGTTCTGGTGTATCTTGATGATATCCTGATATACAGCATGAATATGATTGATCACATAAAGCTGGTGAGAGAAGTGTTAAAGAAACTATTGAATGCCAAGCTTTATGCCAAATTGTCAAAATGTGAATTTCACCAGACCTGATTAGATTATCTTGGCTACAGAATTTCCAGTGAGGGTATAGAAATGGACCTAGCCAAAGAGAGAACTATCATTGAGTGGCAGCCCCTAAAGACTAGCAAACAGCTTCAGAGCTTTTTAGGTTTTGCCAACTTTTATCGTCAATTCATCCCCTCCTTTGCCAAGATTGCCCTACCCCTTACAGAACTACTCAAAACAGGCAAAGGAGGAGGAAAACCGTGACCGGGCCAGCCACTTACATGGACTATGAGCTGTCAAACAGCTTTTGAGAATTTAAAAAGACTATTTGCTGCTGAACCAGTCCTAAAACACCCCTGCCCAGGGGAACTCTTTGTAATCCAAGCTGATGCCAGCGACATGGCAATCAGAGCTGTATTACTGCAAAAGAACAAAAGTGGAGTTCTACAACCCTGTGCCTACACCTCTAAAAAAATTACTGAAAGCGAGAGGAGATGGGCAATCTCAGAGAAGGAGGCTTTTGCAATTAGGTGGGGGCTGTTAAACTGGTGACACTATCTAGAAGGGAGCAAGGTGCTATTTGAAGTATGGACAGATCACAAAAACCAAGAAGCACTGAAAATTCCCCGCAAATTGTCCCCAAAGCAAGTGCGGTGAGCACAGTACTTTAACCACTTCAACTTCAGCCTAAAGTACATATCGAGAGGAAAAAACTTCCTAGCTGATGCGCTATCCCGATTATCCCAGTACAAAAGCAAACACAAGGAGGTTAACGAGGCAATTATCTCCAATCCACAAACTGCCGCTCAACTCATGCCTCGCAGGGTCCCTAATCCTGATGACCCTGGGGTAAAGAAAAAAAACAGGAGCTCCTCACTGATCAATGGTTCAAAGATAATCAAACCTCCCTAACATGCAGGGATGGTTTGGCTTACAAAGGGGGGAAACTGTATCTGCCTGAAGCCCTCTGTCTTAATGCTCTCAAACACAGCCATGATGTAAAACAGGCTGGGCACTTTGGATATTTAAAAACTCTACAACTCATCTGCCGGCAATTCTGGTGGTCGGGGCTAAAACGAGATGTGGAAAACTATGTCAGGAGTTGTACTGTATGTGCCACAATGAAAAGTATTCCAGGGAAACCCCCTGGGCTACTGCAACCAGTGGCAGACCCTTCTCAACCATGGGAAGAAATAGCTATGGACTTTATAGTAGACCTACCTGAAAGTAGGGGAAATACTGTCATCTGGACTGTGATAGACCTGTTCTTGAAGCAGGCTCATTTCATCACCTGCAAAGGACTTCCATCTGCCCAACGACTGACTAAATTGTTCCTGAAACATATCTACCGGCTGCATGGCACCCCTAAGCAAATACTTTTGGACAGAGGGGTGCAGTTCACAGCGAAATTTAATTTAATTTCTTAAATTAATTGGATCATCTCAAGGCTTATCATCTGCTTTTCATCCAGCTACCAATGGGGCTGTAGAATCCGCCAACAAAATGGTGGAGCAATATCTCAGATGCTACGTTTCCTAACAACAGACAAACTGGATTGACCTCCTCCCTTTCAACGAGGTGGCTTACAATAATTCTGTTCACAGCAGCACCGGCTACACGCCTTTCAGAGTAGCCACAGGAAAAGAGTTCAGCCCAATACCTGAATACCTTCAGGTGCCCTCCGCCTCCCAGACACTTGATCAATGGGTGAGGGGGTGGGAAGAAGTTTGGAGAAACACAAAAACTGCGTTAAAAAGACTTCTGAGACCTATAAAAAGCAGGCTGATAAAAAGAGGGCTCCCCAAAGAACATTCCAAGTTGGGGAAAAGGTATCAACTAAATATTTATGCCTCAAATTTTCCAGCAAGAAATTAGGACCAAAATTCTTGGGGCCTTTCTCCATCGTAAGGATCATCAACCCCATCACAGTAGAATTAAAACTCCCTAGGCTTTTAGGGAGGATTCACCCTGTCTTCCATTGCAGCTTGTTAAAACCTTGCCGGGGCTCCACTTTAAGACCTCCCCCTAAGAAGGCACCCGGGCCCCTCATAGTAGCAGGTCAGATGCACTTTGAAGTGAAACGTATTCTTGACTCTAGAATTTTTAAAGGGAAATTGCAGTACCTAGTACAATGGAAGGGGTACTTGCTGTCCAAAGCTACTTGGGTGAAATCTAGCGATGTGAAGGCTGACCGACTCTTCAAAAGGTTTCATGAGAAAAACCCCAACAAACCAAGAGATAATCCCTGACATATGCTTTTGTTTACATACAGGACCTATTCTTTTTGTAAGGGGGGCTGGATGTCAATGCTGCTAATATTGGATGTTCTTGCTTTGACAAAATATGCAGAGGTAGCCACTCTCTGTATAAGCTGTGTGGTATTTTTAGAGTTAAATTAGATGATGCTGGGAGGGAAGGAGAAAGAATATGTGTGGGGATTAGTTAAGATAAGAAATCCGCGGGCTACCAAATGGAAGGGAACCTTTGCCCTTCAAACTGATTGGAGAACATGATTTATGACAGCAAATCAGGGGAGGGAAATATGCTGGCATAATATGTGCTCAGGGGAGGGGAATTCAGATCTTGGCATCCTCTATGCCGTGCTGACACTTTGTTACAAGATTAAAATCTTTTTAGGATAAACAATGCCTGGAAGTTCTTTGAAATGTTTCATTAGTCGGAACCATGACATCAGGTCTATGGTGCAATTGCAGTCTCTGTGTGGAGGGAGAGCCGAGGCTTCCTCCTCCCCAAACACATCAGTGAAATCTGCATATTTACTTGGCGATTAAGAATCTCTTTGTGAATCCTGGGGGGGGGGCTTTGGAGGGCCAATCACAATGTAAAAGGCATTCAGGATTTTCAAAGGTAATAGCAGGGTTCCTCCTCTTCAAAGTGGGATCATAGTGTTGTAACCAAACAGTTCCCAGCACTTTTGGAAGATCTATATGTTCAGCTATGAAGAGGATTAACTTCTCAAACTTCTGATTTATTGTTAGCATCAAGGGCACTGTGGCATGACTAATGGGGCCTGATTTTAAAATTCAGCCATCAATAGTTATCACTGGCAAGGGGAACTTCAGGTAGGCTCTTACATTTCTGAATGTGGCTAGGCTTACAGTATGAAGTCAGAGGTTGAGCCAGAATCTATTGAAACAGGGATGGTGGTTTTCTGACCACTATGCAGTGTCAGGAAGGAATCAAATTTTATTAATGTACCTGAGCATGGAAGTAATTGAACTCCATTCAGTGCTTGGATGGTCCCCCCATGAGCTCATGGAGGGAGGGCGTTTCTTGTTTCCCTGGCATTGGGGCTTGTTGTCCAAGTGGTGAGTAGTGGAAACATTGCTGGGCTGTCTGTTGTCTCTCTTGTGAGGTTTAGTAGGACAATTCTTGACCATGTGGCCAGGCAATAGAAACACAGGGCTAGTTGTCTGCTCCTTTGGATTCTTCCACTCCTGGGGCTTGTCTGGCTGCTCCAATTTGCATTGGCTCTTCAGCATCTAAATCCAAGGGAGGCTAGGAGTAGTCAACTTTGGGAGCAGCTGGCTGGGGCTGCTGAAAATGGCTTTAAGTTCTGTGAGTCAAGACTCAGCTATTATAGTGGCTAGATAGAGGACTTGTAGACCCTGGGGGATCCCTTCTTGTATCAGTTGTGACATTACAGCCTTGTTCAGCCCCCTCTTGAATTGTGCCCTTCAGGCTTGCTTATTCCAACCCAGATCTGCTGCAATGAGTTTGAATTATTCAACATGTACCTTCACAGAGCAGGAACAGGTAATTGTGCCTGGCCTAGTGGGGCTGGTGGTTGCAGAGGAAGTTCTTGTTGAGTCATGATCTGTGTTGTCAGTTGAAAATTAATTGTAAGATTTCTGAATTCATCTTCAAAGTCATCTTGTCATCTGCTATTGCTGCAGCTCTGGAATCAGAAGTCATGGCTAGAATATTCCAAAGTCTGAAAAAAAAATGGTGAAGGCATTTGGCCAGGTTAATGCCAAGCACTGGGGAAATCAGGAGATTTAGATTGTTCAAATGAGTATAAATATTTATTGCAAGCTTAGCTGTCTACAAGAATCTAGCCAAGTGACCATTAAGGGAAATGCACAGGACTTAACAATAGAAAGGAATTCAAGACGGGCTGGACTTAGATCTCTTACAGGCATGAAGAGACTCATGACGTATTTATTTATTTATTTTAGCGAATATATATAGCCACCTACTTGCTCACAGTGACTCTAGGTAGCTTACAGACAATAAAAACACAATGTAGAAAATAATAATAATAAAATAATAATCCCCCATCCACCCTCAACTACAACACACACTCAAAGCAGCCATTTAATGGGCTCCATCCCATTCTGAGTTCCCCAGGCCAGCTGGCAAAACCACTTCTTCAGGGCCTTGCAAAAGAGTGTCAGAGTGTGGGGGGGAGCAGTCTAATTTCTGGTGGAATAATGTTCCAGAGGGAGGGAGCCACTATGGAGAAGGCCCTTCTTCTGGTTCCCACCAGATGTATCACCTTAGGAGGCAACATTCCTTGCCTGCCTGTTCTAGTGGGTCAGGTGGATGTGACTGAAAGAGACGGTCCCTCAGATAACCTGGTCCCAACACATGAACGGCTTTAAAGGTGACAACTAGTACCTTGAATCAAATCAGCAACCAATGCAGTTCCTTCAGGAGAGATGACAAAAGTGCATACCAAGGTCTGCGTAAAACCATGCAGGCCACTGCATTTTGACCTGGAGCTTCTGGATGCTTTTTAAGGGCAGCCCCATGTAGAGTGCATTGCAACAGTCAAGACAGGAGATGACTAGGGCATGAGTGACCATGAGTTGGGATTGTTGGTCCAGGAAAGGGTGTAATTGGTGCACAACTCATAGTTGCACAAAAGTCCTCCTAGTAACAACTGCCACCTGCTTTTTGAACAGGAGTTGTGAGTCCAGGAGAACCCCCAGAATATGCACTGGATCTGTTTGGGGCAATGCCACTCTGTCCAAGACCAATGGTGGCAATTCTCCATGGATCAAAGAATTCCAAACCCAGAGCCATTTGGTCTTGCCAGGGTTCTGTTTCAACCTGTTGCTCCCCATCCAGCCTCTAACAGCCTCCAGGTACTGCAAGCGGGAGGTCACGGCATCACTTAACTCACTATGGGCTGAGACATACAGATGAATATCTTCAGCATATTGATGACATATTAGTTCATGGGGATGGATGATCTCATCCTTCAAATAGATGTTAAATAGAAGCGGAAAGAGTATTGAGCCCTGTGGGACCCTGCAAAGCAGTGGATGAAAGCTTGATCTCTTGCTTCTATTAACAGAAGTGGCCATAAAGGAAGGAAATAAACCAGGATAGCACAAAACCCTCCAATCCCAACCCCCTAAACTCTCCAAAAGGATACCATGGTTGCTGGTATTGAAAGCCATCAAGAGGTCAAGTAGAGCAAGAATGGATGCACTACCCCTCCCTCTCTCACCAGAGATAATCAAATAGCACAACCAATGCCATTTCTGTCCCATATCCCAGCCTGAATCCTGACTGGTAGGGGTCTAGATAATCCATTTCATTCAGAAACATCTGGAGCTGCCATACAACCACCTTCTCAACAACCTTCCCTAAAAAGGGAAGATTCGAGACAGGTTGAAAATTATCCAAGAGGGTGGAACCAGCAATGGCATCTTAAGAAGAGAGTGGACCAGCCTCCTTAAAGTGCTGGGGCACTATCTCCTCCTGTAAGGAAGCATTAATCACCAGCAGAATCTACCCACATGTCATCTCCTGGGAAGCTTTCACAAGCAGAAAGGACATGGATCTAAAACATAGGTGCTTGTGTGCTTGCTCCCTAGGATCCTGTCCACTTCTTTAGGAGCAACAGGGTTGAACCATTCCCAGATAACAGGGCAAGAACCTGCCCCAGGAACCTCCACCGGACCAGCAACATGCCAGCATCCAAGTGGGAACAAGTAATTTTGTCTTCCAGAAAATCTGCTAATTTCTCAGTGTGCCCCTTCAGATGGAGCTCAGTTTCCTCCTTCCCCAGGAGCAGATGACTCACCTTAAAGAGGGTTGCTGGTCGAGTATCTGCAGATGCAATTAGTGCAGAGAAGTATTGACATTTCACTGCACAAATTGCCACTAGGTAGGCCTTAATAGCAGCTCTTACCTGTGTTTGGTCAAATTCATCCCTTGTCTTCTGCCATCTGTTTCATACCTCTAAGTTCCTTTGTATACCATGGAGAACAAAGAGGTCTATAGGTAAGGAGAGGTCATATGGGCATAATGCTATCCAGAGCCTCAATCACCTTCCTATTCCAAGCTCTGCAGAAGCTCAGCCAGATTGCAGAGCAGATTCTCAGTTATAGCCCCTAGTTCCTTCTGGAACCCATCTGTGTCCATTAGTTTGCTGGCAGTGGATCAATCTAATAGAGGGGTGTCAAACTCAATTTCACTGAGGGCCGCATCAGCATTGCAGTTGCCCGGAGGGGCGGGTGGGTGTGACCAGAGCGGGTGCAGCCTACTGGGTAGGTGTGGATGGAGTGGGTGTGGCCTACTGGGTGGGCGTGGCCAGTTCTACATCATTTGTGTCAAGAGTGCCTATGGAAGCCTGGGCAGGAGTGGGACAGATCTGAGTGTCTCTGGCAAAAGGGGGTGGGACTGGGGCAAGTGCCAAGACATGGTCCACTGGGGCAAGTGCCAAGATGGCCACCACAAAATTGTACATTGGCTCCTGGCTGGCCTGGGCCAGGGCCAAGAGAGCGGGGGCCGTTCCCTCACTGTTTCCAGGATGGCTTCGCGGGCCACATGAAACCACTTCGCGGTCCGTATCTGGTCCCCAGGCCTTGTGTTTGACATGTCTGATCTAATAGGTCCTCCCTCCATGCAGGGGGGTACAGCTCTCGAGAAACTCATTGCCACCAGACTGTGATATGACCATGACAGGGGACCAAAGCAGAGGCGTAGCGTGGGGGGTGCAGGGGGGGCCGGCCGCACCGGCCGCAACATCTGGGGGGGCACGCTCGCACTCGCAGCTCTCTGCCCCTGCCTGGCTCACTCACTCTCTCTGCAGTGCTGGCTGTGCGAATCCGATCCGAGCCACCGGGTCGCCGCCCACTGTGAAGGGGAGGGCGCAAATTACTTGCCTTGCCCCAGGTGCTGACAACCCACGCTACGCCACTGGACCAAAGACAGGTCCACCAATTCCAGGTCATACAGGCACTGGTCCAACAAAACACCAAATTGGGTGTGTGATCATGATTCCTAGTCATTTGACCCCTCCCTTGGGCTCAGCCTAGTCATCTCCTACACCTTAACTGCTTACGTAATCCATCAGCACCATTTATTACCAGAGAAAGTTGTCTCTGCTTTGGAAGATACAATGTTTCTGCAAACAAGCCAGGAGAAGTTGCAGAGCTAAGCTCTGTGCTTGAGACGCAATTCCTGGCAGGCAGAGATAGTGTCAGGCCCCTCAGATCATTATTGGAACGCTGCCATTCTGTTGGAAGGGGGGATTCTTTATTCTGTTGGGAGGGGGAATTTGTGGGTTCTGGGATGTGTTTCTTTTGGTTTGTTCTTCTACACTTTGATGTATCTCTTTGGGTATGAAAATGGGGAGGAATATGCCTGGGACCATCTGCCTTATCTCTGCTCTGTTGAGAAGAGGATGCAATGCTTGGGAACTGTGCTTTATCACTCTTTCAACTTCCAGTTCCCATAACAACTTCACACCTGTGGATTGGCTGGAAATGGACTGGGCAGTTGGGCACTTGGGAGTGGTTTTGAAGAGGGAGCTTTAATGTAACATTTTATGCAGGAAATATTCAGATCTTGCCTTGCCTTTTTTGCTTTCAGTATCTCTCAATAAAAGTTGAGGGGTTGGTGAACTGATGTAAGGAAAACAACCTAGTTTTAAATATCGGAAAAACCAAAGAGATCATTGTCGGTTTCAGAAAATGCAGGCACAGCCACACTTCTCTGTGCATTAATGATTCACTTATAGAAATGGTTACCAGTAACAAATTCCTGGGTATGCAGCTAACGAGTAGGCTGGCTTGGTCGCTCAACAGCGAGACACTGGTCAAGCAGATGCAGCAGCGCCCACATTTTCTCCATCGCATGAGAAAGGCACATCTTCCTTCTCCTATCCTTATCACTTTCTACAGGGGACGATCAAGAGCATCCTGTCATAAGGCATCACAGTCTGGTTCAAAAGCATCACTGTGTCAGACAGGAAGGTGGTGCAAAGAGTGGTGAGGATGGCTGAAAGGATCATTGGCAGTTCCCTCCCTCCCATCCAGGACATAGCACAGACGTGTTGCTTGTGCAGGGTCCGTAAGATTATCTGGGACACTACACATCCTCTTCACAATCTGTTTTCCTTGTTACCATCTGGGAGGAGGCTTCGTGGTATCCGTAGCAGAACATCCAGATCCATTCCATACAGTATTAACCTTGTGAACTCTCAAGCTTCCTCCTTCCATTATATATTCAAGATGGACAGTATTTCATATTTATTTGTTACATGTGGATCTATACATATGTTGTATATAGTATGTTTAGGTGCGTGTCATATATGTGTTTCAATGTGAGAGTGGGCAACAAAATTTCATTTTTTTGATCTGTGCCGTTGTGCCCACAGTAAAGAAAAATGACAATAAAGGTTATCATCTCATCTCATCTCATCTCATCTCATCTCATCTTATTTAAGTTCCTTTTGAAACAATGCCAGTTCTGCTTTCTTCAGAGAACTAGCTGAGGCAGGACCTTACAGGTAGCAAACTTTTAACTGTTAATTGACAGTGTTGGGAATGGAATTAAAACACCAATAAAATTGGATTGGTAAGAAAAGACTTTATTCTGCAGAAAATAGAAAAGCGATTTGCAAAGTGTGGTGGATCCTGGTAAGAGATTTCAACAGGAAGTTCTAAACCAGACGCAAACACTCAAGTTCATAACATTATATACAGCTCTATCGCGATGCCCCATCCCTCCCCTTTAGTCCATTTGATAGGACCTCCAGGTCACAATCTGTCCAAGACGCCTAGTCAGAATACATTATATCAACCTTTGATTGGTTACATTGTTTCAAATTTCTCCCCACCCGTTTTTCCATTTACTGTTCCTCTTTAAGGATCAATTGTTCGTGGATAGCCAAGTCTCCTGGGATTTAGTGTCTACGTGCAGTTTCAGCTTGGTTAATCCCTCAATTGTTAAGCAATTGAAATCTTTTGTTTTTAAACTTCTTTGTTTCTCACAAACCCACCCTTTCTATTTTTTATACTAATTTAAAAATAAAATTTCATTTCTCAAATGGTTTTAAACTTTCCTGGATCTCTTCAGCATTCTCGAAGTCAATTATTGCAGTGTGTTCAGTTATCTTGTTTAACATCACTATTTGCTTGTCGTTCCTATTGGCATTTACCATTCCCTTTACTGTGTTTTGTACAATACTTCTTATTATAGGGATCAAGCAGGGTAAGCACATTAACCCTAAAAGTATCATTGCTAAAATAAATAAAACTTGTTTCCAATTTCTAAAAATTCCTCCCACGAATCCCCCATCATCCAGTATTCCAGTCCAGGTTTGGACCAGTACATGGGCTATTTTCCTCATTCTGTTTGTTATTTCCTCAATGGCCTTCCCCTTCATCATCTGTTTGTAGGCAACAGTTAGTTAAATTAAACTTCCCACACACCCCTCCTTCTTCTGCCAATAAATAATCCAGTGCTAGCCTATTTTGATAAATTGCAGTCCTCATTTGGGTATTCTGTTTAGCCAACTTATTCAATGCTAGCTCTGTTTCATTAGTAATTTCCAGAACCACTTGTAACCTGATAATGCGATTCAGCATATGAATTGGAGTCCTAGATCCCCATGATCCATCCTCAGTGCAAATAGCAGGTCCATACACCTGTATTATATGCTCAGGTAGCCATTCACTATACTTCCAATTTTCAATGATCATTTTCTCCTAGCTCCCTTATCCTTGTATACTGCTACTCCAAGTTTTTCCCCTTGAGGAATGGGAAGTAGGAAAAAACTAGGTTTTATATTTCCCAATACACATGAACCACACCAATTGCTAGATAGGCTGGTATATGCAAATTTTCCACATAGCCAATAAAATCCTTGCGGGCAAACCATTCTTGGGATGCCTTGTTCCAAAGCCCCTGTAAAACCGTGTTATTAAAAGGATTTTGTTCAATACTATGCATGGTTTCCCAATTCTGAATACTTGAGTCCCTGTAAGATCTCTGGCCCTCGCATATCATGATTCCTACTTCCTCCTGGTTTTTGGAGCAGTTTCTCTGAAAGCAGAAGTGACCTATAATGGATGTAGTTAAAGCCCATTTTTGACTTTTCTTTGTTAATTTAGTAGTCCAAGTAGACGTAATGTTAGTGTCTTGGATATCAATTTCTTTAGTTTCCCAAGGCCATTGTTCCCCCATATTTGTTCCATCACATACAAAACAATTCTTTATTCCCAGGGTAGTAGCTATTCTTTCAGCCAGATCTATAAATAGATTTTTGGTGAGAAAGGTGAGTCCCCAGGTATCAGGGTGATCGGCCTTTTCAAGAGCCTCATAAAAGGAGTGGAATAATTTTCTTTCTATTGGGGTCAGATTTTTCCTGGTTACTTTAATGATGATGCGGGTTCTCAGGTCCTTTCCCGTACTCTCAATTCCCAATCCATATTCCAGTGATCCTTTGTCGGGATCCACAAAATGCAAGCATGTAGGGGTACAATGGTCTTCTAAACAATCAGATTGCCTGACCCCCTTGGTTAAATTAAACCAACTGCTCTTCTCTGTCCACACTCTAGGTGGGCCCCTACCATCGGAGTACCAATATGTCTGAGAAGCCTCATAGGAGCTTCCTCTCTGTTGTTGGTTGTAAATGTATATCCTTTGTGTGAGGTAACTGCACTGCCAACTCAGGCCCCCACAGGTTGTCCAAGGACTAAACTTCATGGCATAGCAGGCATCGAAGCAGATTCTACTCTTGTGATTAGCAGAGGTACTGGTGTTCTGTCCTAATAATAATAGCATTAGATTCTTTCCACTTTGAAAGGTAAATACCTGAATGGTTGTTTGATATTTCACACTAGAAGGGTCAACACATGTAACCCTTCCTGTTTCATTACACAGGGAAAATCGGGTGGTATTATGAACACACGCTCCCACCACCTTCTTGCAGTTCATCTGAGTATGATATGTCAGAGTTTTGGTTACCTTATTACCCATTTTGGTGGTTCTAATGCAAGCATTACAGTTATCAGAGTTATTTGTACTTTGGCCTTTGCCTAAGCTCCCAAGCCCTACTACCACTCCCACCATAACCCATATTCTAATTACTCCTGTAACCAAGGACATATTGAGGTTAAATATTGTTCCAATTTTGTCCAACCCTAGAAAGGTACTTCCTCCCTTTCTGCTCTTGGCACCACCATCTGCGGCAGGGCTGGGATCATTACTCGGGACACCAGTCTTCAATAATCACTATATCACACTCTTCTTTCGTGTATCGGTGCACAGTCTGGGCAATGGGTACAACAACAACAATTACACCAACAATTACACAGTCACAAAACCAACACATTTAAAACTTCCCCCTTTTTCTAGTGTCTCTATATTTTGCTTTTTCTTATTATTAACTTCAGAGGATCAGGTTGAGGCACATTTCTCCACTCAGTTGAAGCTTCTACTGCTCCTTTTACACGGGTGTAGTGGGTCCAGCCTTTCTCTGCCATTCGTACTGCTGTTTCTGATTTCAGCAGCACCTGGAAAGGGCCTTCCCACTTTGGAACCAGCTTCTCCTCCTTCCAACTCCGGATAAGCACCCAATCTCCAATCTGGAATTTGTCGACTAGAAACTCCAAAGAAGGTGCTTGTGCCAGCAATCCTTGTTTCCTAAGAAAATCAAAATATCTGGACAGTTTATGCACATATTGCTTCCAATAATATCCTAGAAACCACATTAGTTGTTGCATTACTACATGGGTACTACAGGGGTAGTAAAATCTACCTGAATGCACTGAAATGGCCTAAGGACTGGAGGTTTCCCTCCCCCTTTTTGTTTCCTGATTGCTTGCCTATCAAGCATTTATCCACCACTTGTCTTGCTGTTGTATAAATTCCAATACATCCATAATGCTTTATTCAACATCTATCTCCCATCTGGCAACATTCACCTCCCACTTTCTTCTACTTCCCATTTTCATTACATTTCTCTTCTCCCCCCCCCCATTACTTTGCTATGAACAAGTGTTTACTTCCTTTCAGCTTTCTGATTTAAAATTACCCATACTTGATAACAAATCCTAATCACCAAGACTTCCCCAAATGTCAATTTTAAACAAAAATGCCACTGGCTGCCTCTTTCCCCCCACTTCTGGGTAAACCCCCCCTCTCCTAGCCATTCCTTTGTCTGTATTTAAAAACAAATTGGTTAGTAAAGAGCAAACAAAAGAGCGCTTACCAAAAACTCTGCTTGAGTTTGTTTGCATACTAATCTTTATTCAAAACAACATAGCTCATTTATAATCCCAAAAATTTTCTCAACTCCTTTGTTTTAAACAAGGGTTGAATTACAATTCCTTCAATTCTCTTAGGTGTTATTTTCTATCGGTGTGTCCTGCACACAGACATAAAAACATAAAAAAATAAAACAACAAAAAGCAACTCCACACAAAAAAATAAATAAACAAACTTAATAAGATATTCTGAGTTACTGAAATAGTTTTGTATCAAACTCTAGTATCAACTCTTTGCTTTTAATATAAATTTAGTCAAATTCTAATTTAATCAAATTTCATTCAGATGGAAACAAATTTCCATTAAGTAGGTTAAAACATTTACAAATCTAAGCAAAACAATTCAGAGTCATTTCTTTTGGTTGATGGATATATCCTTTGTTCAACAATTATTGCCTCCTCTTCTGAATAAAAATTACAAGTTGAAACTGCAAGAATGGATATTAAATTTCACATCCACCCCTCCTTCCTCAAACCAGAATTCTAAGCAGAAAAACATAGTTAACAAGATCAGACCCCCCCTTTTCCTTTCTGTCTCTCTCACTCATAAAGCAACACAGCCAGAAAAAAGGGGGGGTTGTGCCTGCAGACAGAGTTTGAAAAGGCATTAATACTGTAATTAAAGAAACAGGCAGACAAAATGAGGAAATCACAGATGAGGACCAAAAGAAAGGCTGGATTCTGGTAAGAGAACATACATGAAACATTTCACTTCTGAACAACATTTGCAACAGGGAGAAAGCAGAACTATTAAAAAAATAATTAGAAACACAAGTTATGATAGGCAAGAAAATGGTATAGGGTTTCCTGCCTGAGCAGGGGGTTGGACTAGATGACCTCCAAGGTCCCTTCCAACTTTATTATTCCTGCTAACTTTGGGCTGTTCTTAAGAGTATATTGGAATTGCCGAACCGCCTGCCGGCACTCCATGGAGTTAATAGTAGGTTTCCTCCTCAGTGACTTAGGGCTTAGGTCTTCTTTGATGCAGTTATGCAGAAACGCCAGCTTACAGTAGTTGATTGAGATACGGCATACAAGCTTCTCCCACCTTCTAGCCATGAGCAATACTGCTCTGTCATAACTATCAATAATAACATTAAAAATACGAATCCTGGGTATATTCATATTCTGAACAAATAAAATAAATGTGAGCACCAGGAATATTATAAACTGAAAAAGTTTAATAAAATTACCAAGCTTTCTTTCTTCTCCTGTCGTGCAAATTCAACAACAAAAACCTAGATTCCCCCCCCCCCGCCATCACCTCCTCCTTCCATTACACTTAAAGATCTACAAGAGGCTTTAGCTAAGTCCTCATTGCAGACTGTGAAACAGAAGAACTTCTTGACAAGAAAAATCAGGAACTTTGTGAAAATATATCACACATTTTTCAAGGACTAGCAGTTCATATTGATCGTATAGAAGGGCGGGTGGATGAATTGGTGGAGAAAATTGAAGGAACAGAGGATAGACTTGAGAAAATAGAAGAAGGTGTGGAAATTCTTCAAAGTGATATGGTAATGTCACAATATAGAGAAATGGAATTTGCTCTGAGGATAAGAGGTCTTAAGGAGGATTCACAAGATAAACTTAAAGAGGAAATTGTTACAGCTTTGGCCCTGGCTTTGGATTGCAACCCAGAGGCGATCTATGGAGAAATAGAAATTTTTTTTAAAGTAAACTCTTGGGTTGCACGTCAGAGAAATATACCTAGAGATGTGGTTGTTTACTTTACCGCAAGAGTATGCCGTAATGAAATTATACAACTTTTTTATCAGCAGAAATTTCAAATTGCTGCACAAGATATTATACTTTTAAAAGAAATACCTTCTATGATTTTAAGAGGAAGAAAGGATTTCAATTTTTTGGCCCAGGAGTTAAAGAAGCGGCAGATGCCTTTTAGATGGGAGATTCCTGTGGGCATTGTGGTAAATTATGCGGGGACCAGATATAGATTAAATTCTGTTCAAAAAGCTAAAGATTTTTATTTATCAGTCCTGAAAGCTGATTTATCACCATCATCAACATCTAAAGCACAGGAAGACCTGATGGAGCAACTTGTGGTGGAATTGCCTGGGGCCATGTCACTTTCTGTAGGAGATCCTCAGAATCAACAAAAGCTGGGAGTGAATTCTAAGGAGCAAAGAATGACTCGTGCTGCTTATAGGCATAAAGAGAGAGAACAACAACAAAAAGAAACTGTGTCAATAACATATTCACCGACTTCGGAGCCAGTGGGAGGTGCGAGGCCAAAGAGATCTGTAACGACAGACTTGCAGGGAATGCTTAATAAGCTTCACAAGCCAAAGGATGGTTAAGTTGATAATGCTGAATGTGAATGGTTTGATTCTGCCATGGAAAAGGAATTATTCTAATATTTGAAATAATATAAAAGGATTTTATGCTTGTGTAGCGCTACCTCTTTAGAGGCCGCCAATGCCCAGGCCCTCCCAGCCACAACCCCCCTTGTCCAGCCTTGCGGTAATGTTCTTTAGAGATCGGTGAGATGTCTTACAACCGGAACTCATGCAGCATTGATGGGTGGCAGGCTCTTCTTGTCGAAGCAGGACTTTCAGGCACGAACTTAACCGGTCTCAATGGTTGAT
>NW_015388122.1:552522-555686 GCF_001527695.2 Protobothrops mucrosquamatus
GCAAAAATAATAAAAGTAATTTTATAGGTTTTTGTATATGTTTGGAGATTGGAATGCTGTTGTTGATTTAATGAAAGATAAGAAGATTTTTTTTGAAAGTATTGACTTGAGAGTGAAGAAATTGAAGGAAATATTTTTTTTAAATTGTTTTGTATAGCTTAAATGTTGAAGGTGGATAGATTATATTCAGAGAAAGTATGGAATGAATAAATATCATATAGTTTTTCAGTAGATTTATTGTTTTTACCTATTGTATTATTAGAGTTAAAGTATGTAAATATTGATTGTATTATGTTTAGTTAAATTGTAATTTAGATATGGAATGGGACGTGTTTTAGTCCTGTATTTGGTTCCGGGAAGTCCAGAGGGGAAGGGGATTAGGGGATAGAAATTATAATAATTGATGTATTTATATGTTCTGCTTGTGTATGTAAATGCATCATGTTGTTTTTTGTTGTATAATTAAAAAATTAATAAAAATTTTATTTAAAAAAAAAAATTACCAAGCTTTCGTCGGTACACTACCGACATCGTCAGGGTTATATGCTAGTCAGTGGGAGAGTTTCTTTTATAGGTTGTTCAACATTTGCACCCGACTCCTGGACCTCGTCATTGGTCCTAATTGATTAAGCTGTGTTTTGGCCGTAATTTTTGCCTAAGTTGTTGCTCTTTTCTTGCATCCCTTAACTGTGTGTGTGTCACCATCCACCCTCCCCTCGCAGTCCACCCTCCCCTCGCAGAGTTCTGGGTTGGGGGAGCTCCCTCCCCCCCTTTTTTGGTTGGTCGTGAGTTCTGCATCTCTCAGGTGTTTGTTTCTCTCGTAGCTTCTCTCTCTCTGCCCAGGCTGTCTGAATGCCATGTAATCTCTTTCCCTTTCCTCCTTTTTGTGTATTTCACTCACCCCCCTGTTGTTCCCTATCCCATGGGGCTGTATCTCAGGTATTTCCTCCTGTTTCCTATCCTCCCTTCTCCTCCCACTACCTCCTGGCCCCAATCCCTGCGGGCATCGTCTCGTCTGATTTCTACTGTCTCCCCCCCATTCCTGATGTTCTCCGCTCCCGTGTCCTCTCGAGTGCCATTACATAGTTCCCGCTGGTGCGATTGAGTTGCCATCATGGGGTGGGCTACCAGCGCCGTCCTCCCCTTCCTCCGGCACATTCGAGTTGTCATTGTTCTAATCTGTTCCCTCGTATCGTCTCCGGTTTCCCCGTTTTCTATGGGCATCAGTCGGCTCAATCCAGGTGTTGTCTCCTCGTTAGGGAGGCGCGGGGGAGCTCTTGATACGTGAGATGTTACTCTCTCGTCTCCTGGTAGTCCTCTTGTTGTTTGGGAGTGTATGCGCATCCCCGTGGTTGGAGATCCTCTCGGTTGTTGATCCTCGTTAGGGAGGCGCGGGGGAGCTCTTGATATGTGGGATGTTACTCTCTCGTCTCCTGGTAATCCTCTCGTTGTTTGGGAGCATGTGCGCATCCCTGCGGTTGGAGATCCTCTCGGTCGTTGGCTGCATTCCATCTGAGCGTTCGCAGGTTGTTGGGGGGAACTCACCTCCTCCGCGGTCCCTGTGGTCTCCTTCCTTGAAACGTTCAATGTGGGGCCGGATTGCCTCCAATGAGATGGGTGATTGTGTGCACTCCATGTCCTTAATGTTAGGTGTGCTGGACAAAGGTCGATATNATATCGACCTTTGTCCAGCACACCTAACATTAAGGACATGGAGTGCACACAATCACCCATCTCATTGGAGGCAATCCGGCCCCACATTGAACGTTTCAAGGAAGGAGACCACAGGGACCGCGGAGGAGGTGAGTTCCCCCCAACAACCTGCGAACGCTCAGATGGAATGCAGCCAACGACCGAGAGGATCTCCAACCGCGGGGATGCGCACACGCTCCCAAACAACGAGAGGATTACCAGGAGACGAGAGAGTAACATCCCACATATCAAGAGCTCCCTCGGGCCTCCCTAACGAGGATCAATGACTGAGAGGATCGCCAACCATGGGGATGCGCATATGCTCCCAAACAACGAGAGGACTACCAGGAGACGAGAGAGTAACATCTCACATATCAAGAGCTCCCCCGCGCCTCGCTAACGAGGAGACAACACCTGGATTGAGCCGACCGATGCCCATAGAAAATGGGGAAACCGGAGACGATACGAGAGAACAGATTAGAACAATGACAACTCGAACGTGCCGGAGGAAGGGGAGGACGGCGCCGGTAGCCCACCCCACGATGGCAACTCGATTGCACCAGAAGGAACTATGTAATGGCACTCGAGAGGACACGGGAGCGGAGAACATCAGGAATGGGGGGGAGACAGTAGAAATCAGACGACACGATGCCCGCAGGGATTGGGGCCAGGCAGGTAGTTGGAGGAGGAGGGAGGATAGGAAACAGGAGGAAATACCTGAGATACAGCCCCATGGGATAGGGAACAACAGGGGGGTGAGTGAAATACATGAAAAGGAGGAAAGGGAAAGAGATTACATGGCATTTGGACAGCCTGGGCAGAGAGAGAGAAGCTATGAGAGAAACAAACACCTGAGAGATACAGAACTCACGACCAACCCAAAAAGGGGGGTGGGAGCTCCCCCAACCCAGAACTCTGCGAGGGGAGGGTGGACTGCGAGGGGAGGGTGGATGGTGACACACACACAGTTAAGGGATGCAAGAAAAGAGCAACAACTTATGCAAAAATTACGGCCAAAACACAGCTTAATCAATTAGGACCGATGACGAGGTTCAGGAGTCGGGTGCAAATGTTGAACAACCTATAAAAGAAACTCTCCCACTGACTAGCATATAACCCTGACGATGTTGGTAGTGTACCGACGAAAGCTTGGTAATTTTATTAAACTTTTTCAGTTTATAATATTGCCCGACGCTAGTAGGGAATCTGGGCATTCCGTCGAGGAGACTGGAACAACCAATCTCATTTGGCCAGTTAGATGGGTCCATAGCAAGGGGGGTGCCAGCTACCCTAGCCACTTTACCAATACACCTCTCCCTGGGCAAACATGAGGAGGACATAATGTTTGTGGTGACCCCAGGCATGGAATGCCCAATGATCTTAGGGATGGAATGGTTACAAAAATGGAACCCCTGGATAAATTGGAGGACGGCAGAAATCAAATTCCCGAAGGGGGACCCTATGGACTTAAA